>NC_056626.2:323208240-323380740 GCF_002870075.4 Lactuca sativa | reverse complement strand
TATATTGTGTTATAGGAGGACTATAGCTCGGAGGATCGAGCGCGAGTGATTTCCGGGATTTACGAGTTATCGAGATACGCGAGGTGAGTCTTCTCACTATACTTTACCTTGAGTAGGTAATAAGAGTTATGTGATAGAGTATTTGTATGCTGTATGTATGTTATGTGTTGTACTGCATTATTTCTATGTGATTTATGTTGTGCATGTTTATAGAGTTGGAACCGGATGGTTCCTAGAGTTAGAACCAGTGGGTTCACAGAGTAGGGTCTACGGACCCACAGAGTTATAGCCTCGAGTGGCTGATATGTGTTATGTGTGGTATTTTGGGGAACTCACTAAGCTTTGTGCTTACTGTGTTAGTATTGTTTGTTTCAGGTACTAGTGATGACCGTAGGAAGGCGCCGACTTGATCTGTACACACGCGTGGGATTTTTATGATATGTGATCTTGGGATTTTTGTTGATATGGATTGGAGTCTTAAAACATTCATGTTTTTATGAAAATTAAATGAAAATGTTTTTATTTTATGCGAAAAATTATTTTGAAATTCACGGTGTTACAAGTTGGTATCAGAGCCTTGGTTTGAGGGATTCGAGTACACCTTCGGGCGTATTTGAACTCAAACTGAGGATTTGAGAAGTATTTTCAAAAAGAGTAAAAGATTTTTGGAAAAACACAGAGCAGAGTTGTGTGTACGATCAGTCCGCGCCCGAACGGTGATTTCCCAAAATACCCTCATGTTATGGGATATTAATATTGATATGATGTATTCTCATGCTAGAGTAGGCTAGGTACTCCTATTAGGACTAGAGTGGCCTGATTTGTGATGCCTTAGCCTAGGGAGAGGTGAGCTGCTATGAGATGCTTGAGAGTGAGTTGGTAGCGGCGAGGGGCTTACAAGAGATCTGTTAGAGAGTGGATTATGCATGATAGAGTACTTGGAATTTGGGATCCGAAGAGGAGGACTTGGGGTGTATTCTGATACGGTCCGGACAGTAGTATTGGGCCCGTACTTTTGAAAGCACCGGAGCGGTGTACAGCCCAAGTAAGAATCTTTGGAATACCAAGGATCAAAGAGGAATGAGTTGTCAAGTGTGAGTATGCTCAAATGGATTCTAATTTATCATATGTTGTATTTCAGAGGTAGATCATGGTGAGGATACGTCTGATGCCTGAGAGCAGTGAGACCAGTGATGAGGAGATCCGCCGGATCATCCACGAGGAGGTGGCTGTGGCCATCAGGGCAGAGATACCAGAGATGTTCGGGTCTATTAAGACCACGCTGATTGAGACTTTTGACGAGCGTTATGCCGCTCTTTCTGAGGCTGCTGTTGTAGCGGCCACCGCAGCTATTGCTGCCGCGAGGCCGCAAGGTGGTGATGTGTTGCTGTTCCGGGAGTTCAGCAACACAAAACTGCCAGAGTTTGATGGGACCCAGGAGCCGGTGGCAGCTATGAGGTGGATTTCTGACATAGAGGGGTGTTTCTTCACTTGCTCATCTCCTGAGCATTTGAAGGTTCGGTTCGCGCTGAACCAGCTTCGCTTGGGAGCGAATGACTGGTGGAAGTTTGTGACGACGCACTTTATGCCTGCTGAGCTTGCGGCAGTGACCTGGGAGAGGTTCACTGCCATGTTCCGAGATGAGTACGTTCCCCAGGTGGAGAGGGAGCGTTTGGCCCAGGAGTTTCTGACCCTCAAGCAGGGTACCGAGTCTATTACAGCGATTACCAGGATGTTCCATGAGAGGGGGATGTTCTGCCCTGAGCACATGTCCACCGAGCAGACACGTATGAGCCGATATCTGAGTATTTTGAGGAGAGACATTCGGGAGTTCGCGGCGAACTCCTCGTACCGGACATTTGCCGAGCTTCAGGCAAATGCCTAGAAGAGGGAGATTGAGCTAGAGACTCAGTCCAGGGAGGAGGCGGAGTCTCAGGGGAGGGATCGGCGACCGGCACAGTCTCAGCCGGCAGCCAAGCGGGCCAACCAGTTGATCCCAAACCAGGGAGCCAGAAGGGCCGCACTTGTGGGAAGTGTGGCAAGGGTCACGATGGAGTCTGCAGAGCGGGATCTTGCTACAAGTGTGGCAAGGAGGGGCATATGGCCAAGGACTGCCCCAAGGGGTTTGCGGTGTGTTTTCACTGCAATCAGACCGGACACCGGAAGGCAGAGTGTCCGCAGTTGCGAGGATCATCTCAGGGAACACCTCAGGGATCTACCCCTGCCGCCATCAGAGCTACCGAGAGTCGGCCAGTGAAGGCCGAGGCGCCGAGGGCATGAGGGAGAGCTTTTCAGCTGACCGCGGAGGAGGTCCGCACAGCGCCCGATGTCGTGGCTGGTATGTATTCTTTCGTGTATTTATTTTGATGTTGAGATATTATGCTTATATTATGTTATGCGTTGGTACTTTTCTTGTGAATACTGTACCTGCCTTGGTGGTATTTGACTCGGGTGCGAG
The DNA here is from genome assembly GCF_002870075.4 of Lactuca sativa. NCBI lineage: Eukaryota > Viridiplantae > Streptophyta > Magnoliopsida > Asterales > Asteraceae > Lactuca > Lactuca sativa. The sequence continues at coordinate 323,378,282 of NC_056626.2, read as the reverse complement.
TTGGTCTTTTGTATCTTTGGCTTTTAGTCAGCATATCAATGTTAGTCGTGAGGCGTTGAGTCGGCCTTTGAGAGTTTCCATAGCTGATGAGAGGGTGATATATGCCACGGAGGTTCTCCGAGGGTGCGTAGTCGAGATTTTCGGTGTTGAGTTCCCGATTGATCTGGTTCCTATTGCGATGGGTGATGTCTATGTCATTATGGGCATGGACTGGTTGAGCAGATTCAGTGCGGTTATCGACTGCGAGCGACAGCTAGTGACCCTAGTGGGGGAGTTCTTTCGGTGTATGGTGAGGGTACACGTTCAGGATCAGTGTTTTGTTTGGCCGCTAGGGCGAGGCAGTGTCTACAGCAGGGCTGTAAAGGTTTTGTGGCGTATGTGATGGATACGCGGGTGGATTTCGAGAGACCAAGGTCAGTTGAGGAGGTCTCGGTAGTGCGTGAGTTTCCGGATGTATTTCCCAAGGAGTTGCCGGGTGTGCCTCCTGTGAGGCAAGTGGAGTTCAGTATCGATTTTGTTCCGGGGGCCGTGCCTATCGCTAAGGTGCCTTATCGCCTTGCACCTCCAGAGATGCAAGAGTTATCCTCGCAGCTTCAGGAGTTGCTGGGGAAGGGGTTTATTCGGCCAAGCAGCTCGCCGTGGGGAGCGTCTATCCTGTTCGTCAAGAAGAAGGATGGTTCACACCGGATGTGCATTGATTACCGGGAGTTGAACAAGCTAACAGTCAAGAACCGTTACCCGTTGCCGAGGATCGACGATTTATTCGATCAGCTGCAGGGAGCATCTTGGTTCTCCAAGATCGATTTGAGGTCTGGATATCATCAGGTGAGGGTGCGGGATGAGGACGTCCAGAAGACAGCGTTCAGGACGCGCTATGGGCATTATGAGTTTGTGGTGATGCCTTTCGGGCTCACCAATGCCCCGACAGTGTTCATGGATCTCATGAACCGAGTGTGTAGGCCGATGCTGGATCGGTCGGTGATTGTATTTATCGACGACATTCTGGTATATTCGAGATCTGGAGAGCAACATGAGGAGCATTTGAGAGAGGTTCTCGGAGTTCTGAGATCGGAGAGGCTTTATGCCAAATTCTCCAAGTGTGATTTCTGGTTGTAGGAGGTATAGTTCTTAGGACATCTCGTTAACCAGGAAGGGATATTGGTCGATCCGGCCAAGGTTGAGGCGGTGATGAGTTGGGAGGTGCCGAGGTCACCCTCCGAGATCAGGAGTTTCGTAGGGTTGGCAGGGTATTATCGGAGGTTTATCAAGGATTTCTCTAAGATCGCAGTGCCTCTCACCAGATTGACCCAGAAGGGTGTTGCTTTTTCATGGGGCCCCGAGCAGCAGGCCTCCTTCGAGACAATTCACCAAAGGTTGTGCGAAGCCCCGGTGTTAGCCCTCCCAGAAGGGATGGATGATTTTGTGGTATACTGTGATGCATCGATTTTGGGGTTGGGAGCGGTGCTGATGCAGAGAGGGCATGTGATAGCATATGCATCGAGGCAGCTGAAGCCTCATGAGACGAGATATCCCACCCATGATCTAGAGTTGGGGGCAGTGGTGTTCGCCCTCAAGATTTGGCGTCACTACTTATATGGGTTCGGTGTACGATATACACGGACCATAAGAGTTTGAAGTATTTGATGGATCAGCCCAACCTAAATATGCGTCAGAGAAGGTGGTTGGACGTGGTCAAGGATTATGATTATGAGATCCTATACCACCCAAGCAAGGCTAATGTGGTAGCCGATGTATTGAGCCGTAGGGCGGAGAGCACCCCGCTGCGGGAGGTATGTTTGAGATTGACCGTGATAGCTCCAATGTTTGACGCCATTCGTGGGGCACAGGCCGAGGGTGTGCAACCTAAGATGCAGAAGAGGGAACGAGTTGTTGGTTTGGTTTCAGAGTTCGTTACCAATGGTCGGGGGCTTATAACATTTCAGGGGCGTATCTGGGTGCCGTTTGTGGGAGGAACGCATACCATTTTGATGGAGGAGGCTCATCGGTTGAAATTTTCGATCCATCCGGGGGCCACTAAGATGTATTTGGATCTGAGAAAGGAGTATTGGTGGCCCTGTATGAAGAGGGATGTCGCGTGGTTTGTTGAGAGGTGCTTGACCTGCCGTAGGGTTAAGGCCGAGCACTAGAGGCCGCATGGTAAGTTGCAGCCATTGGAGGTTCCCGAATGGAAGTGGGAACAGATCACTATGGATTTCATCACTAAATTGCCAAGGACTGCCAGAGGAGTTGATGCAATTTGGGTGATTGTGGACAGGTTGACGAAGAGCGCTCATTTCCTTGCTATCAGCAAGAGTTCTTCAGCAGAGAAATTGACGGAGGTGTATGTGAGGGAAGTGGTATCTCGGCATGGGGTGCCGATCTCGATTGTTTTAGACCGTGATGTGCGCTTCACTTCCAGATTCTGGAAGAAGTTTCATGAGGAGTTGAGTACTAGACTGCATTTTAGTACCGCATATCATCCCCAGACAGACGGTCAGAGTGAGCAGACGATTCAGACGCTCGAGGACATGCTCCGGGCATGTGTGTTGGATTTCGGGGGTAGCTGGGATGCATATTTGCCCTTGGCAGAGTTTTCCTACAACAACAACCATCATTCGAGCATTGGTATGCCACCCTTTGAGCTGTTGTATGGGAGGAGGTGTCGGACCCCCATTTGTTGGGGAGAGGTTGGACAGCGGGTGATGGGCAGTACAGAGATCGTGCTTCAGATGACAGAGCAGATCCAGCAGGTCAGACAGAGGTTGTTGACCGCTCAGAGTCGTCAGAAGAGTTATGCAGACAGACGCCGGTTCGAGCTTGAGTTTCAGGTCGGCGACCTTGTACTCCTGAAGGTCTCTCCTTGGAAAGGAGTGATTCGATTCAGGAAGAGGGGCAAGTCGGGGCCCCGATATATATTGGTCCTTTCCGAGTGATCGCGAGGGTAGGCCGGGTAGCCTATCGTTTGGATTTGCCAGCAGAGTTAGGGCAGATTCACGACACTTTTCATGTGTCGCAGCTGAGGAAGTGTATAGCCGATGAGTCGGCAGTGGTTCCATTAGAGGATATTCAGGTGGATACGAGCCTGAATTATGCTGAGAGACCAGTGACCATCAGAGATCGGAAAATCAGGGTTCTGAGGAACAAGGAGGTACCCCTGGTTTCAGTTCAGTGGCAGCATCGGAAGGGGTCCGAGATGACTTGGGAACCGGAGCGTGAGATGCGTGAGCAGCATCCAGAGTTATTTGCAGAGCGAGACTTAGAGGGCGAAGTCTAGTTCTAGTGGGGGAGAGTATTAACAGCCCGGATTCCCGGGTATTATTCATTTATTTAATTTTGATAATTTGTGAGGAGACTCGGCGAGTTGGAGCCTAGACTCGCCGAGTATGATCGTGGATTTGGACGCGGGTTCACACCTGGACTCGGCGAGTCCGTGCTGTTTAATGAAACCCTAAATTCCCAGCCTTGAGCTGTGACAACCCGATATTTCAGCTCTTTGTAATGACCTAAAAAGTCAAATATTGTAACCACTTTTGAGTTAATAAAATTAACTTTGATAATAAAATGTCCAAAAAGTTCTATTTAAATTCTTTCTATGTTTAAATGTCATTAAACCATGATCGTACGTAAAAAGAGCGCCCAAATCCGACTTCGTATATTGAAGTTATGATTTTTTTTCAAGTTCAACTTAGCAACAGACAACTAAAAACTCGAATCGGAGATCGAGCGACTTTTGGCCGGAATGACCTAAACGAGAATCGAAGGTCTCGTCAATGGTATTTCAGCGGTAAAAAGTCTGGCAAAAACCGACGTCAGATAAAGAAGTTATGAATTTTTGAAGAAATTCATTAATCACGTCATTTTAATAAATAAATCATAAAAATAATTTCATAATTTGCCAACGGAATCTAAACGAAAGTTGTAGATCTTAGTCTCACCTTCGCGTGGATATAAAGAACGTCAAAAACGGAGTTCGTATGAAGGAGATATGAATTTTAGAAGTTTATTTAAAATAAATATAAATTTAATTATAAACTCCCAGTATTATCCGAAGGGGAGTCATCGGATAGGACCGGAGTACGCCCTGCATACCTTCATACGCCCCATGTACTCAGATCAAGGGCCTCAGATCGTCCACGTCCCCCAATGCAAAGCTTCCGACCCGCCTCATCCGACCCGTCCCATCCGATCCGTCCCATCCGAAGCCGAGGCAGTCGAGGACACGCTCATGCATGATGTACGCGTACGCGCTGCGTACGCCTCACGTACGAGGCTTCTCAGACCCTCCTATAAATAGAATGCGACGCTTTCCGAAAAAAAGGCTCATTTCTCTCCTTTCTCTCACAATCTTGCCTCGATTTCCGTGCCCGTTCAAACCCGAAGCTCTGGTCTTTTTGCTCAAGTTCCGAGGGTTGATTTTACTCCCGAGATTCCCGAGAATCCCGAGAAAAATCCGTTTCCCGAGACAAAACTCTGCCCGGTTTTCCATCTCGCTATCTTCAAACTTCCAAGTGAGTTCATACCCCTAATCAATGTTTTAAATGATTCTAAATGCTTTAGTAGGGGGGAATACAAGTAGAAACAAACATGTTATTAAATCATTGATACGTATTTTTATAAACAGTTTTCACATACTACAAAATGTGATGCATGAATTGGTTTCAAATCTTAAGAACACATTGTTATCAAAGGTTTTACTTTGAAATGTATATTGAAATGACCTCACGTTATTGTTAATCATTGTTTCAAAACACATAAGATGCCTTACAAAACCATTTTTCATTCTTGAACTAAACAATGCATATACACTTATACCCTTATATATGTATTGATGTTATGAGTTGCATCTTTCATTTAGTTTCCCCACACCCTTGAGTAGTAAGAGTGTGTAAACTTACATGATCAACTAGTTAGATTACAGTAAATTATCATAGGGATAATTTGAAATAACAAAACATTATTACAAGGAATCACACAAGAGTCAGTTCATTCATGAGTCTTTACTAGTACCTTACCTGATACATGAGTACCTTTACATATGTTTACCCGATACATGAACACATTACATGAGCACCTTTACGTTGATACCTTTACATGTGTATACTTATTTGAATATTTGTATCACAAATTGCAAGGATAATTTATTAGTACCTTCTGTGTAAATTATCCTGCATATCCCCAGTACCTCGGGATATCTAGAATAGGGCTCTATCCCCAGTACCTCGGGATATATGGACGGGACTAACCATTCCGGAACCCATATGTTAGCAACAGTGGGTAATGAACATCTAAAGATGCCTACGGTTATTACTTATACTAGGAGTACCATTACAGGGACTAACCCTTCCTCCCACCTGCTGCTGCTACAGAGGAAAATTGGACAATCTTCGGATGTCCATTAGGTTATATGTCATATGTTAGCCCTAGTACCTCGGGTCAACATTTACATTCGTCTTGTTAGCACCAGTACCTCCGGCTAACACTTACATGATGGTATTTTTCCTGTTTACTTTATTTTGTGATATCTTTCACATAAACGAGGAGTTAGACTAAGTACATTGGTACTAGTCAATAGAAAGGAAAAACTATCATTTTACATAGTCATAACAAAACATTCGGGTCTTACTAGAAGACTACACTTCATACCTACAAAACATTCGGGTCTTGGTAGAAGACTACATTTCATACTTATAGAAAATAAGGGTTTTTTTAGGGATTTCATACTTAACACAACATTTTCATTTAAAGGTTTACATGGCTTTCATAACAGATTTTCACAAACAAGGCAATGACACTTATATACTTATGAATTCACCAGCTTTAAAGCTGATACTCGCTTTCAAAATAACTTATATTCTCAGGTCATCAGTAGACAGGTACGGAGGCCAGGTTTTGAGAAGACGGAGCAGACAAGTGTCGTCTTTTATTTTGATGTTATATTTTTGGTGTCTTATTACAATGAAAGAACACACCTGTATTAAACTTTACTTATAATGCAATGGATGATGTTGTAGCTTGTTTATTATATTACACTGTTGTGATACTGTATATGACGTCCTCCACCCCTGAACGTTTCCGCCGTTCGTGGTTTTGGGGTGTGACGGATTGGTATCAGAGCATTGTTTATAGTGAATCAAGTATATCAACCCATAAAAGATATACTAACTATAAATACATGGGATCAAAACATTCTGTCTAAGAGTTATACTTTTAAATAATAAAATATTTAACAAAGTTATACGTGCCTGCATTCATACTAAAATCAGTGTCACAACGACAAGAACAAAAGTATTACGATTGTTGAATATTATAAGTAAGCCTGGGGATATATGGTCAGTCTTGGGAATGGCATAGCCTGATCAACTATGCTGGTCCGAGGAGTGATTAGAATATGCCCAAGAATGGTTGTAATATGGCAACAAGTCTAAAAACTTACCAACACAACCATAAAGAAATACCATATGGGTATTTGATCTTACTATAAGTACCTTAGTCAGTCATCTATCTTAGCTATTCCTTCGGTCGTTGAACTATAGGGATTAGTCCATGGGACACATTCATTTATCATTTATTCTTATCCATGTCGTCATCTTTTAAACGTATAGTTAAAGATGCCGCCACGCAGAAGTACAAGGCGTAATCCAATCAACGAAACACCGATACCACCACCTCCACCACCGCCTGTACCTGTTCAACCACCTAACCCTTTCGATGCCAGCATGTTCCAGGCAGCTTTCACAGCAGCAGTTGCAGCTGCTGTGTCAGCAATCAACGCTCCTGTCCCTAGTGGATCGGGAACAGGTGCACCTCCCTCGAACCACGGCGAAATCCATGGACACCCTCGGGAATGCACTTACAAGGATTTCACGAACGCCAAACCCCGCAGCTTCAATGGAACTGGGGGTGTTATGGTGTTGAGACAATGGATTGAGAAGATGGAATCTGTCTTCGAGATCTGCGGATACCAAGAAGCCAACAAGGTCAAGTTCGCAGCTTGTACCTTCTCTGACCGAGCACTAACATGGTGGAACAGCCATGTTAACTATCTAACTTTGGTGGTGGTGTATTCCATCGGCTGGGAAAAGTTGAAAGACATGCTGATGAAAGAATATTGTCCTCGAGGTGAAATACAAAAAATCGAGCAAGAACTCTGGGGTCTTCAAATGGTAGGATCCGACATCACTACCTACACAAATAGGTTTTGTGATTTGGCGAACTTATGCCCTGATATGGTTGCTCTCCAGAGCAAAAAGATCGAAAGATATATCTGGGGACTGTCTCCCCAGATCCAGTCAAGTGTGATCGCTTCCAGGCCTATTACCTTTGATAGCGCCAAGGAACTGGCACAATCCCTCATCGATCACCGGAAACCTCAGAACACAACAATCCCTAAACCTATACCACAAAAGTCCAACGCCGACTTCAACAAGAAGGGGTGGAATAAGAGGAAAAGAGGGACTTCTTAAGAATCCTCCAATAAACAACTTGTGGCGATCAATGCTGCCACAGTGACTCCTGTTGTCCCTGCGAACCCCTTACCAGCAAAGTCATATGCTGGAACTCTCCCGAAGTGCACCAAGTGCAACTTCCACCACCACGGACCTTGCAGGGAGATGTTCTGCTCTAACTGCAACAGAAAGGGGCAAACCGCTCGTTACTGCAAGGCTTCAATAGCTCAAGCCGCCCAGATCCCAAATGCCGGTATGGGCCAAACTTGCTACGGTTGTGGCGAGGTGGGTCACTACAAGAGGAACTGCCCTAAGGCAGGAATGGCTGGAGGGGTAGGAAGAGTTATGGCCCTAGGCCACGAGGAAGCAGTGGATGATCCTACGTTAGTTACTGGTACGTTCCTCCTCGATAACTCATATGCTTGCATACTTTTCGATAGTGGAGCCGAGAAAAGTTTTGTGAGTCACAAATTTGCACACCTGCTTAAACAAAAACCATGTGCATTAGATAATCCATTCACGGTAGAAATGGATAATGAGAAAACAGAGAGTACAAACTGCATATACGTAGGTTGCGCTTTAAGTTTAGATGGCCATACTTTCAAGATAGATCTCATGCCGGTCACAATTAAATGTTTTGACGTTATCATCGGTATGGATTGGTTGAGTCTTCTTCGTGCCGATATTATGTGCTTTGAAAAAGCAGTTCGCCTTAACCTTCCTAACAACGAAACTTTAATTATCTAGGGCGACAAACCCAGTACGAGCCTTCGCATTATTTCGTGCATTCAAGCCCAGAAGTGCTTGCGGAAGGAGTACCATGCATTTCTCGCACACGTCGTCGATACCAGTCAAGAACTGAAAGACATCCAGAAAATCCCAGAAGTACGCGACTTTCCCGACATATTCCCAGAAGAACTTCCCGGTTTACCACCACAACGCCAAGTCGAGTTCAGAATCGACTTAGTGCCAGGGGCTACCCCCGTAGCCAAATCCCCGTATCGTCTGGCACCGGCTGAAATGCAGGAACTTTCCAGTCAACTTAGCGAACTTCTGAAGAAGGGATTTATTCGACCAAGCTTCTCACCATGGGGAGCACCGGTCTTGTTCGTCAAGAAGAAAGATGGATCGTTTCGCATGTGCATCGACTATAGAGAACTCAACAAACTTACCATTAAAAATCGTTATCCCTTTCCCCGCATTGACGATTTATTTGATCAACTTCAAGGAGCCAACTACTTCTCGAAGATAGATCTGTGATCCGGATACCACCAACTACGAGTGTTAGAGGAGGATGTTCCCAAGACAACCTTCCGAACTCGTTATGGGCACTACGAGTTTGTAGTGATGCCATTCGGATTAACTAACGCGCCCGCAGTATTCATGGATCTGATGAATAGGGTGTGTCGTCCTTACTTAGACCAGTTCGTCATCGTCTTCATTGATGACATACTCATCTACTCTCGAAGTAAGGAGGAGCATAGTCAACATCTTCGTAAAATCTTAGAAACATTGCGGTCGGAGAAGCTCTACGCGAAGTTCTCAAAGTGCGAATTTTGGATTCGGCAAGTCGAATTTTTGGGTCATGTGGTTAGTGAAGAAGGTATACATGTAGACCCCTCCAAGATCAAAGCCATTGAGAACTGGACAGCACCAAAGACACCTACCGAAATTCGTCAATTTCTAGGTCTCGCTGGCTACTATCGCAGGTTCATTCAGAACTTCTCCAGCATAGCGAAACCTCTTACAACCCTGACCCAGAAGGGCGTGGCCTTTGACTGGGAAGAGAAACAAGAAAGAGCATTCCAAACACTCAAACGAGCCTTGTGCACCGCCCCGATACTATCCCTCCCCGAAGGAATAGAAGACTTCATTGTCTATTGCGATGCATCCAATCAAGGACTCGGATGTGTTCTGATGCAACGAGGTAAAGTCATCGCCTATGCCTCGAGACAGCTAAAGACACATGAGGTTAACTACACAACCCACGATCTTGAACTAGGAGTGGTGGTGTTCGCTCTGAAGATCTGGCGACATTACCTGTATGGTACGAAAAGCACGATCTTTGCAGACCATAAGAGTCTACAACACATTTTCGACCAGAAAGAGCTCAACATGAGACAACGACGGTGGGTCGAGCTACTCAGCGATTACGAATGCGAAATTCGTTATCATCCGGGTAAAGCCAATGTAGTAGCCGACGCCCTAAGTCGGAAAGAATATTCTGGTCGTAGGGTCAAATCTTTGACTCTAACTATCCATTCACACTTGTCCACACAAATAAAGGAGGCTCAGCTCGACGCTTTGAAACCTGAAAACATGGCTGGTGAATCCCTTAGAGGGATGGATAAGAACCTAGAAGCCAAGGGTGGCGGAGCCTTATACCTCATGGATCGGATCTGGACACCGAAACACGGTGGCTTCAGAGACTTGGTCATGACTGAAGCTCACAACACTCGTTATTCCGTCCACCTGGGTTTAGATAAGATATATCTGGATCTTAAAAAGTTATACTGGTGGCCTAACATGAAAGCAGATATTGCTACCTTCGTGAGTAGATGCCTTACTTGCGCGAAGGTCAAGGTTGAATACCAAAAACCCTCCCGTCTCCTACAACAACCGGAGATACCAGAATGGAAGTGGGAGCGGATCACTATGGACTTCATAACCAAGTTGCCCAAGACAACGGGTGGACTTGATTCCATATGGGTCATCGTCGATAGACTGACCAAGTCTACACACTTCCTACCGATCAAAGAAACAGACAAGATGGAGAAACTTACCAGAACTTACATCAGGGAGATTGTAAGGCTGCACGGTGTCCCTTTATCTATCATCTCAGACCGAGATAGTAGATTCACTTCGAGGTTCTGGCGGTCATTACAAAGTTCCCTAGGAACTAGGCTGGACATGAGTACAGCCTACCATCCACAGACCGACGGGCAAAGTGAGAGAACTATCCAAACCTTAGAAGATATGTTGCGTGCATGTGTGATTGACTTTGGAAAAGCTTGGGATACCCATTTACCTCTTGTCGAGTTTTCCTACAACAACAGTTATCACACGAGCATAAAGACAGCTCCATTCGAGGCCCTCTATGGCCGAAAGTGCAGATCCCCTTTGTGCTGGGCTGAAGTGGGTGATACCCAGTTAGCTAAGGGGCGAGCTCCCGAAAGCACTCTCACGGGTCCGGAGATCATTCGGGAAACGACAGAGAAGATCGTTCAAATTCGTGAATGATTGAAAGCCTCTAGAGACCGACAGAAAAGCTACGCTGACAAGCGTAGGAAACCATTGGAGTTCCAGGTAGGCGACCGAGTCCTACTGAAGGTCTCACCCTGGAAGGGCTTGATACGCTTTGGAAAGCATGGGAAGCTAAATCCAAGATACATAGGGCCTTTCGAGATTCTTGCGAGAATTGGTCCTGTAGCTTACAAACTAAATCTACCGCAAGAACTCAGTAACCTACATCCTACCTTCCACGTGTCAAACTTGAAAAAGTGTCTGTCCGACGAGACTCTTGTAATCCCACTCGACGAGATCGAGATCAACGAGAGCCTCAACTTCGTGGAGGAACCAGTAGAAATCATGGACCGAGAGGTCAAGCAAACCAAGCAAAGTCGCATCCCTATCGTGAAGGTCCGCTGGAATGCAAAGCGAGGACCTGAATTCACCTGGGAACGCGAAGACCAGATGAAACAAAAGTACCCACATTTGTTTCCCTAATCCACAAGTGTTTTCTTACTTTAAATTTCGGGACGAAATTCCCTCTAACGGGGGGATCATGTGACAACCCGATATTTCAGCTCTTTGTAATGACCTAAAAAGTCAAGTATTGTAACTACTTTTGAGTTAATAAAATTAACTTTGATAATAAAATGTCCAAAAAGTTCTATTTAAATTCTTTCTATGTTTAAATGTCATTAAACCATTATCGTACGTAAAAAGAGCGCCCAAATCCGACTTCGTATATTGAAGTTATGATTTTTTTTCAAGTTCAGCTTAGCAACAGACAGCTAAAAACTCGAATCGGAGATCGAGCGAATTTTGGCCGGAATGACCTAAACGAGAATTGAAGGTCTCGTCAATGGTATTTCAGCGGTAAAAAGTCTGGCAAAAACCGACGTCAGATAAAGAAGTTATGAATTTTGAAGAAATTCATTAACCACGTCATTTTAATAAATAAATCATAAAAATAATTTCATAATTTGCCAACGGAATCTAAACGAAAGTTGTAGATCTTAGTCTCACCTTCGCGTGGATATAAAGAACGTCGAAAACCGAGTTCGTATGAAGGAGATATGGATTTTAGAAGTTTATTTAAAATAAATATAAATTTAATTATAAACTCCCGGTATTATCCGAAGGGGAGTCATCGGATAGGACCGGAGTATGCCCTGCGTACCTTCGTACGCCCCGCGTACTCAGATCAAGGGCCTCGGATCATCCACGTCCCCCTATGCGAAGCTTCCGACCCGCCCCATCCGACCCGTCCCATCCGAAGCCGAGGCAGTCGAGGACTCACTCATGCATGACGTACGCGTACGCGCTGTGTACGAGCGTACACCCCGCGTACGAGGCTTCTCAGACCCTCCTATAAATAGAATGCGAGGATTTCCGAAAAAAATGCTCATTTCTCTCCTTTCTCTCACGATCTTGCCTCGATTTCCATGCCCGTTCAAACCTGAGGCTCTGGTCTTTTTGCTCAAGTCCCGAGGGTCGATTTTACTCCCGAGATTCCCGAGAATCCAGAGAAAAATCCGTTTCCCAAGACGAAACTCTGCCCAGTTTTCCATCTTGCTATCTTCAAACTTCCAAGTGAGTTCATACCCCTAATCAATGTTTTAAATGATTCTAAATGCTTTAGTAGGGGGGAATACAAGTAGAAACAAACATGTTATTAAATCATTGATACGTATTTTTTATAAACAGTTTTCACATACTACAAAATGTGATGCATGAATTGGTTTCAAATCTTAAGAACACATTGTTATCAAAGGTTTTACCTTGAAATGTATATTGAAATGACCTCAGGTTATTGTTAATCATTGTTTCAAAACTCATAAGATGTCTTACAAAACCATTTTTCATTCTTGAACTAAACTATGCATATACACTTATACCCTTATATATGTATTGATGTTATGAGTTGCATCTTTCATTTAGTTTCCCCACACCCTTGAGTAGTAAGAGTGTGTAAACTTACATGATCAACTAGTTAGATTATAGTAAATTATCATAGGGATAATTTGAAATAACAAAGCATTATTACAAGGAATCACACAAGAGTCAGTTCATTCATGAGTCTTTACTAGTACCTTACCTGATACATGAGTACCTTTACATATGTTTACCCGATACATGAACACATTACATGAGCACCTTTACGTTGATACCTTTGCCTGTATATACTTATTTGAATATATGTATCACAAATTGCGAGGATAATTTATTAGTACCTTCTGTGTAAATTATCCTGCATATCCCCAGTACCTCGGGATATCTAGAATAGGGCTCTATCCCCAGTACCTCGGGATATATGGACGGGACTAACCATTCCGGAACCCATCTGTTAGCAACAGTGGGTAATGAACATCTAAAGATGCCTACGGTTATTACTTATACTAGGAGTACCATTACAGGGACTAACCCTTCCTCCCACCTGCTGCTGCTACAGAGGAAAATTGGACAATCCTCGGATGTCCATTAGGTTATATGTCATATGTTAGCCCTAGTACCTCGGGTCAACAATTACATTCGTCTTGTTAGCACCAGTACCTCCGACTAACACTTACATGATGATATTTTTCCTGTTTACTTTATTTTGTGATATCTTTCACATAAACGAGGAGTTAGACTAAGTACTTTGGTACTAGTCAATAGAAATGAAAAACTATCATTTTACATAGTCATAACAAAACATTCAGGTCTTAGTAGAAGACTACACTTCATACCTACAAAACATTCGGGTCTTGGTAGAAGACTACATTTCATACTTATAGAAAATAAGGGTTTTTCTAGGGATTTCATACTTAACACAACATTTTCATTTAAAGGTTTACATGGCTTTCATAATAGATTTTCACAAACAAGGCAATGACACTTATATACTTATGAATTCACCAACTTTAAAGCTGATACTCGCTTTCAAAATAACTTGTATTCTCAGGTCATCAGTAGACAGGTACGGAGGCCAGGTTTTGAGAAGACGGAGCAGACAAGTCTCGTCTTTTATTTTGATGTTATATTTTTGGTGTCATATTACAATGAAAGAACACACCTGTATTAAACTTTACTTATAATGCAATGGATGATGTTGTAGCTTGTTTATTATATTACACTGTTGTGATACTGTATATGACGTCCTCCACCCCTGAACGTTTCCGCCGTTCGTGGTTTTGGGGTGTGACATGAGCCCTATTTAAAGGACCTTAAACCCCTTCATTGCGGCTACCTTCGACCTTGAGAGCACTAGAGCAGCTGAGGGTTCTTGTGAGTGAGATAAGAGGCCATTATTCACCATTTTTGTGTGTATTTGCAAGAAAGGAAGAGGAAGGCCAAACTAGGAGAGTTGGGGAGCTTGGATCTACTCCCATTTTGGTAGAAGAAGCTATTTGAGGTAACATTCAGAGCTTATTCTTGTGTTTTTCTTGATATGGTCAAATCTAGGGTTTCTTCATGCCTTGTTTGCCTTGTATTTGGAGTGTGAGAGGTCCCATGGGGATATGGTACCTAGATCTGGACCTTAGTAGGTCCAGAGAGTCCCAAATGCCATGCTTTATGCCTTTCCTTTTGAGTTGGAGACTTTGGTTACCATTTTAGAGGTCATTTCATCAAAAGAAGCCTTCTAGGCATTGCATGGTAGCCAAGATTGTGACTTTACGTGATGAATGTGCTTGGGAGGGCCAGATCTATGAGTTATTGGAGCGAATCTGACCTCAGAAGCGAGATTGAGTTGATGCATGGCATGGACTCGCCGAGTCCGAAGAACAGACTCGGCGAGTGGTCTTGCCGAGTTAAGGGTTGACTCAATGAGTCAGGGAGAGTTAGAGAGGGTTGACAGGTGGACTAAGTCGAGCTGGAACTCGCCGAGTTGTTCTTGAGACTCGGTGAGTTGAGTCATGGTGGCCCTGCGATTCATGCCAGGTGGAAGTCGTCGAGTCAGGGAAGTACTCGACGTGTCAAAAGAGGATCCTAGGGAGTCAATGAACTCGTATAGACTCGCCGAGTCGCTCTAGTGTACTCGCTGAGTCCGGTCAAAGTTGACCATTGACCGTTGACCAGAGTTGACTAGTGTTGACTTGATGGGGGTAGTCAACCTTAGTTGAGAAAGTGTTAATTAGAGATATATTGTGTTATAGGAGGATTATAGCTCGGAGGATCGAGCGCGAGTGATTTCCGGGATTTGCGAGTTATCGAGATACGCGAGGTGAGTCTTCTCACTATACTTTACCTTGAGTAGGTAATAAGAGTTATGTGATAGAGTATTTGTATGCTGTATGTATGTTATGTGTTGTACTGCATTATTTCTATGTGATTTATGTTGTGCATGTTTATAGAGTTGGAACCGGATGGTTCCCAAAGTTAGCACCAGTGGGTTCACAGAGTAGGGTCTACGGACCCACAGAGTTATAGCCTCGAGTGGCTAATATGTGTTATGTGTGGTATTTTGGGGAACTCACTAAGCTTTCTGCTTACAGTGTTAGTATTGTTTGTTTCAGGTACTAGTGATGACCGTAGGAAGGCGCCGGCTTGATCTGTACACACGCATGAGATTTTTATGATATGTGATCTTGAGATTTTTGTATGATATGGATTGGAGTCTTAAAACATTGATGTTTTTATGAAAATTAAATGAAAATGTTTTTATTTTATGCGAAAAATTATTTTGAAATTCACGGTGTTACATAAATATAATTTATATTATTTTTTTTGTCAAATAGAAAATCGTTTTTTTTTTTTTGATTTTTTATTCATCAAAATATTCTAAAACATTTGTAATTATAACAATATATATATATATATATATATATATATATATATATATATATATATATATATATATATATATATATATATATTTGTAATCCTAAATAATAAATCATAATTTAGAGATAACATTTATAAATGAATAAAAATAAAACTACTAATCATACATGAATATGCTAACAAATAAAAAAAAATCAACACATTAAAAATTATATTCATCAAATAAAAATTTCAAAGATTGAGTTTATACATTTATATATTTATATTCACAAAAGAATATGCCAAGACTAGTTTCATACATTTATACATAATTATATTCGATAATGATTAAATCAAAGGAATTTTTTTTTTGCAAAATTTATCCCTATATCAGCCATTTTCTTGAATTGGTCACAACCCCTTCCTTCTCTTTGAATCAAATGGCTCGCAAGCTTATGTAATGAGCAGGAGCAGACACGAGATCTAAAAAATTCCAGCATTCCTTTTTCTTTGATTAATATCTATAAAAATGACTATAATATGTAAAGACAATAAAAAGACCAACAAAATATTAAAATGAATGATTAGTAGAAAAGCATACGTTGTGATAATCATAAATGATTATTACAACGTCTTTTAGTCATATGTACAAACCATATTTATAATCATAAGTGATTATAACGAACACATTGGTCACAACCCCTGCATTCTCTTTGAATCAAATGGCTCGCAAGCTTGTGTAACGAGCAGGAGCAGACACGATATCTAAAAAATTATAGCATTCCTTTTTCTTTGATTAATATCTACAAAAATGACAATAACATGTAAAGACAAAAAAGACCAACAAAATATTAAAATGAATGATTAGTAGAAAAGCATATGTTGTTATAATCATAAATGATTATTACAACGTCTTTTAATCATATGTACAACCATATTTATAATCATAAGTGATTATAACGAACACATTTGTAAACCACTTTTAGCAAGTAAATGCCAAATAATTTCATGATCCAACGAGTCAAATTTCATCCCACGGGGCAATTCGGTTGCTATCAACTAACCATGATGGTCTGCAATGGCGGAGCCACGTTGGGGCCAGAGGGAGCCTAGGCCCACCCTCAGATTATTAATTTTTTTTTTGTTTTTTTACTAGCCCAAATAGCCAGGCCCACTCTCGTCGCTTTCATTAGTCTGAACCCCAAATCCCATTAGATCAAATTAGTGGGAAATTAGATGGAGAAAAAGTGTGATCAAGCAAGTAAGACAACCAGGCATCGTCTTCTAAATTTCTAATTCTCTTAATTGAAGTTTGCGATCGAGCAAGCAAGTAAAGCAGTAGGTTATTGACTTATTGTGTGTAAATATTTTATATTTTCAAAGAATTTAGGGTATACTTTTGTTGTATATGTCGGCAGCAAAGCAATTGGGATTCCGTTAATTTGTTTATTTAGAATTGGAGTAGATACGATTCCTATGATCCTATTATTTATTGTATAAATTATGTTATTTAGATCAAGGGCGAAGCCAAGAAATTTTTTTAGGGTGTTCCTAATAACTTATTAAACATACAAAAACTAGAAACATATATAAATTATCAAACAACCGCAAACTTCAAACATATATAGATTACAAATTCACTAAGGTCGTCGACGAGTTTTCATTTTATCAAACATATTGCTGATATCTTGATTGGCAACATCCGCAAAAACCTCTTTTTCGATATAAGCAACCAAATTATCATTCATCCATTGATCTCCCATTTTATTGCGTATCCTGTTCTTCACAATCTTCATAGCGGAAAACGATCTCTCAACTGTTGCTGTTGAAACCGGTAACGTCAATGCTAATTTGATGAGCAAGTAAACCATAGAAAACACTTTATCCCTTTTTGTTTCAACCATCTTCTGTGCAAGATCGCCAATCCCATTTAGATTCAAAAACTCTGACGAATTCAACATATCGAGAATATAAGTTTCTAGTTGATCGTTAAGTATCTCCAAATCCATATCTGAAAAATCATTTGGATATAAACGAGCTAGCTGAATTAATTTGTTTTTATCAAAAGCTGCAAATGAGTTATTTGGATTGAGACACGCCATGAAAAGAAGCAATTTGGTGCTAGTCTCACTAAAACGACTCTCTAGTTCTGTGCGTTGCAAATCAATGACATCGTAGAATAACTCTACACGATAGTAGTGTAAGTTTGTCATCTTTGGATATTTTCGTCGTGACCGTCCAGGAAGTAAGAACATTGCATCCATGTTGCAAACCTCAATCTCGTGTCTTTTACAAAACAATGTAGTCTGAGTGAGCATAGAATCCCATCCACTATCCCTCAAATTTTGCAATTGCATCTCGCAAATTCTAACCAAGTTCATTGCATTTAAAATATCTTGATCTTTCCTTTGCAATGCTTGGGACAACTCATTCGTAATACCCAATAATTTTTTCATGAAGTGCAAAGAAAATATGAAATCAAAGGTCTGCAAGGAGTTAATTAACATATCAGCTTCACATTTTTGTTCTGGGGTTGCTCCATCTTCCGTAATAATCTCAAGAACATCTAAAACGGATGGAAACAATGTAATCATACTTATCAAAGTACCATAATGGGATCCCCAACGTGTGTCTCCCGGTTTGATAAGAGATGTTTCTTGATTGAGGCCTCGACCGCTTATGATTTCACCTAAGCCAAGTGCTTCAATAACTTTGGAAGCTTGTTGTTCTCGAAGACGGTCAAGACGCTTGCAAGAACCTCCAACAACATTCACAACATTGGTTAGCAACACAAACAAAGAAACGATTTTTGAATTATTTTTTGCCACCGCTACAAGAGTAAGTTGAAGCTGGTGAGAAAAACAATGAATATAATATGCACTTGCATTTTCATTCAAAATCAAAGTTTTAAGACCACCAAGTTCACCTTTCATATTACTTGCCCCATCATAACCTTGTCCGCGCAAACTGGAGATGCTCAACCCATGTCTTGAAAACAAATTATCGAGTGTCTCTTTAAGTGTAATAGCTGTAGTATTTGGGACATGCTCAATACCTAGAAAGCGTTCAATTACACGACCTTCTACATCTACATACCGCAACACAACACTCATTTGTTCTTTAATCGAAATATCACGAGATTCATCGACAAGGAGAGAGAAAAAACATTCGCCAATATCATTTATAATGAGCTTCGTTGTTTCAATTGCAGCTGCATGAACAATGTCTTTTTGGATATCTGGTGAAGTCAACTTTAGATTCAAAGGAGCATTATTGAAAGTAACATCTTTAATGCTTTGATTATGATCAGCTAGAAATTGCAACAACTCTATAAAGTTCCCTCTGTTAGCTGAAGTTTCACTTTCATCATGTCCTCTAAATGCAAGACCTTGTCTTAATAGAAATCGAATACAATCAATTGATGCATCCAATCGTATATCATAGTCTATTGAACTTTGTGTTAAATGCTTTGCAAACGCAACATCAACACGTTGTTTGTTGTTCAATAAATCCTTGCACTTGGACCAAGCTTGGTTGTGAACACTCTTGAAACCTCCAACATGTTGATTCAACTTTTCTTTATGTCCCCAATTTTCAAATCCCACACTAACAAACGTTTCACCGCCTCCTTGTGCTCCAACATATGGTTTGAATAAATAACAATATAAGCAATACACAGCATTTTGAGTTACACTATATTCTAGCCATGTAGAATATTCTTTAACATTAAACCAAGCAACATTAAATCTTCGTGGTTTTTTGCCAAAAAGAGTGTAAGGAAACTCGTGAGATTTAGGTTGGCAAGGCCCTTTTAAGAGGTATGCTCTTCGAACTTCATCTCGAACATTAGGATCATAATCTAAAATCCTAGTCCTCATTCCAGGGTCTGAGGGAAGATCTGGTAAATTGATTTCCACACGGCTATGTTTAGAAAAATCAACATTAGATGCCTCTGATGAATCCGAAATTTTTCTCTTTGTTAGATATTTCTCCATGCCTGTTGAATGATAAGTGATTAATAAATAATAAGTAATTAATGAAAAATAAGACTTGTTTCTTCTAATAAATACAATAACTAAATAGAAAAATAAAAAGGAAATATAGGTTCTACTTGGTCTGTTCATATGTTTGCAGAGAGAAAAGAAAGAAAGATATAATAATTAACAAATATGTATATTCAAACATCAAAAAAGCAAGAGATAACAATTAAAAGATAAGTATATTTACACTGTGAGTTGTGACTTTCTCTTTTCATAGAAACTGATCCCCACCATTTGTTTATTTAATTCCTTTTGTTGCATTGCATACTTGTATACAGTACACTTGCCCATGCTGTGAAAAGAGAAAGTCACAACTCACAGTGTAAATATACTTATCTTTTAATTGTTATCTCTTGCTTTTTTGATGTTTGAATATACATATTTGGTAATTATTATATCTTTCTTTCTTTTCTCTCTGCAAACATATGAACAGACCAAGTAGAACCTATATTTCCTTTTTATTTTTCTATTTAGTTATTGTATTTATTAGAAGAAACAAGTCTTATTTTTCATTAATTACTTATTATTTATTAATCACTTATCATTCAACAGGCATGGAGAAATATTTAACAAAGAGAAAAATTTCGGATTCATCAGAGGCATCTAATGTTGATTTTTCTAAACATAGCCGTGTGGAAATCAATTTACCAGATCTTCCCTCAGACCCTGGAATGAGGACTAGGATTTTAGATTATGATCCTAATGTTCGAGACGAAGTTCGAAGAGCATACCTCTTAAAAGGGCCTTGCCAACCTAAATCTCACGAGTTTCCTTACACTCTTTTTGGCAAAAAACCACGAAGATTTAATGTTGCTTGGTTTAATGTTAAAGAATATTCTACATGGCTAGAATATAGTGTAACTCAAAATGCTGTGTATTGCTTATATTGTTATTTATTCAAACCATATGTTGGAGCACAAGGAGGCGGTGAAACGTTTGTTAGTGTGGGATTTGAAAATTGGGGACATAAAGAAAAGTTGAATCAACATGTTGGAGGTTTCAAGAGTGTTCACAACCAAGCTTGGTCCAAGTCCAAGGATTTATTGAACAACAAACAACGTGTTGATGTTGCGTTTGCAAAGCATTTAACACAAAGTTCAATAGACTATGATATACGATTGGATGCATCAATTGATTGTATTCGATTTCTATTAAGACAAGGTCTTGCATTTAGAGGACATGATGAAAGTGAAACTTCAGCTAACAGAGGGAACTTTATAGAGTTGTTGCAATTTCTAGCTGATCATAATCAAAGCATTAAAGATGTTACTTTCAATAATGCTCCTTTGAATCTAAAGTTGACTTCACCAGATATCCAAAAAGACATTGTTCATGCAGCTGCAATTGAAACAACGAAGCTCATTATAAATGATATTGGCGAATGTTTTTTCTCTCTCCTTGTCGATGAATCTCGTGATATTTCGATTAAAGAACAAATGAGTGTTGTGTTGCGGTATGTAGATGTAGAAGGTCGTGTAATTGAACACTTTCTAGGTATTGAGCATGTCCCAAATACTACAGCTATTACACTTAAAGAGACACTCGATAATTTGTTTTCAAGACATGGGTTGAGCATCTCCAGTTTGCGCGGACAAGGTTATGATGGGGCAAGTAATATGAAAGGTGAACTTGGTGGTCTTAAAACTTTGATTTTGAATGAAAATGCAAGTGCATATTATATTCATTGTTTTTCTCACCAGCTTCAACTTACTCTTGTAGCGGTGGCAAAAAATAATTCAAAAATCGTTTCTTTGTTTGTGTTGCTAACCAATGTTGTGAATGTTGTTGGAGGTTCTTGCAAGCGTCTTGACCGTCTTCGAGAACAACAAGCTTCCAAAGTTATTGAAGCACTTGGCTTAGGTGAAATCATAAGCGGTCGAGGCCTCAATCAAGAAACATCTCTTATCAAACCGGGAGACACACGTTGGGGATCCCATTATGGTACTTTGATAAGTATGATTACATTGTTTCCATCCGTTTTAGATGTTCTTGAGATTATTACGGAAGATGGAGCAACCCCAGAACAAAAATGTGAAGCTGATATGTTAATTAACTCCTTGCAGACCTTTGATTTCATATTTTCTTTGCACTTCATGAAAAAATTATTGGGTATTACGAATGAGTTGTCCCAAGCATTGCAAAGGAAAGATCAAGATATTGTAAATGCAATGAACTTGGTTAGAATTTGCGAGATGCAATTGCAAAATTTGAGGGATAGTGGATGGGATTCTATGCTCACTCAGACTACATTGTTTTGTAAAAGACACGAGATTGAGGTTTGCAACATGGATGCAATGTTCTTACTTCCTGGACGGTCACGACGAAAATATCCAAAGATGACAAACTTACACTACTATCGTGTAGAGTTATTCTACGATGTCATTGATTTGCAACGCACAGAACTAGAGAGTCGTTTTAGTGAGACTAGCACCAAATTGCTTCTTTTCATGGCGTGTCTCAATCCAAATAACTCATTTGCAGCTTTTGATAAAAACAAATTAATTCAGCTAGCTCGTTTATATCCAAATGATTTTTCAGATATGGATTTGGAGATACTTAACGATCAACTAGAAACTTATATTCTCGATATGTTGAATTCGTCAGAGTTTTTGAATCTAAATGGGATTGGCGATCTTGCACAGAAGATGGTTGAAACAAAAAGGGATAAAGTGTTTTCTATGGTTTACTTGCTCATCAAATTAGCATTGACGTTACCGGTTTCAACAGCAACAGTTGAGAGATCGTTTTCCGCTATGAAGATTGTGAAGAACAGGATACGCAATAAAATGGGAGATCAATGGATGAATGATAATTTGGTTGCTTATATCGAAAAAGAGGTTTTTGCGGATGTTGCCAATCAAGATATCAGCAATATGTTTGATAAAATGAAAACTCGTCGACGACCTTAGTGAATTTGTAATCTATATATGTTTGAAGTTTGCGGTTGTTTGATAATTTATATATGTTTCTAGTTTTTGTATGTTTAATAAGTTATTAGGAACACCCTAAAAAAATTTCTTGGCTTCGCCCTTGGCTCCCACTAAGAGATATTTTAAGAAGATTACAATCGAAATTTTAAACGGTGTATGTGTTCCTATCCATGTGAATTTGTTAAAACTAAAGTTTACGACAAATTCAAACTCATATGGGCCGAACTTTCTTAATCTTGATTTCTTGCCTTATGGTAGCATAGCTGCCCACCATGTCTTCCAAGTAGTTAAGCAGCTCACCCTTTCCTATCAATGTACCTTTCATTGATTAAGGTGCTTTGCCTTTTATGTGTTCAAAATGAGAACTCATAGAACTCACATGCATAATTAACTCAATTGGAACCGCACAGAAACAAAATAACATCAACACGATAGGTTGTAAACTTCAACTTGTGTGCTAGTGATGATCGATAAGGTTTATTTGATTTGTTCTTGAAACCTTTCAAGACCATTAAGACTCCCACTGACTCCTTGACATATAAGATTCTCTTGTCAATAACCATTTCTTGACAAACAAATATTCAAGAGTTAGTGTAGCTTTTATCAAAACACTTCATAAATTGGTCCAAGTTGGTCTTTGTCTTGTCCAGGACATCACAACTTACCACATTTAATGAATGTTATAAACCTTCTTAATACTTTTTTTACTTAATGTCACAATCTTAACTTTAAGACTTGTTTTTGGAACGAAGTATGATTGACTTCTTGATTTGACCATTTCTTCAATCTTTGATTCCTCTTCTTGGACATACAATTGTACCAAGACTCACTTAGAGGATCAATCGACAAGCACACTTAGTCAAATCGATGAAAACATTACACATTGTAAACTGGGTTTTCATCAAAACCATGAAAAAGTTAATATTGGTTTAAGAAATCATATGAAACTTGAAGATAAACAAGACACTCAAATGGAAGTTAATCGGTTTGATCAGAGAGAAAAGGTGGATGCTTACCCAGCCATGGTGATGAATGATTGGTGTGAAATAGCTTTAGGGCACCATCGATCTTCAACACACACACGCCACCTTGACCCAGTCGGATTGTCGCCTTGCTGGAGGCGAGACCCAACTATCCTTCCTCTTCAATTTCTTTCATCTGCTTTCGACAGAGGAGGTCAAACAGTCGATAACCCTAGGATGTTGAAAGCTATGGTTCTCATGAATGGAGGAGACATTGGATTATAGAGATGGTTGGAGATAGAAGCGGAATCAGGGTCTTATTGTGGGAGATGGTGGTTATCATCGGCGAAGATAGAGGCGATGCTTTTTCATTCTCTGGCTGTGAAAGTGGTTCGTGGATGGCGGCTACGCAAGTCGATAATACTGGAAAGTCGTAGGTTTAGGTATAAGAAAGAGAGATTGAGAGATTTTAGGAGCCGTTAAAAATAAGGGAATGATTAATTACTTTGCTACCCTTTTCATAATTTTAATTCAAATTAATTGAATTTAAATATTTTATTATTAATAAAATTTCTAATTAATTATTACCTTAGATCTAAGATAATAGACGGATGATATTTGTTCTCGCGTTCTCAACCTTTTAGGTGTTCTCATTTGATCCTACTCCTATATATATATATATATATATATATATATATATATATATATATATATATATATATATATATAATCATTTTAAAATTGTAAATTTTTATAACATTTAACAAAATATATATATATATATATATATATATATATATATATATATATATATATATATATATATATATATATATATTTAAAAATATAAATTACTGTAACATGTATCACAATCAAATATTTATATATTTACGTGAAGGGAAGAAGAAGGTTTTGAATCTTTAATTTAGCATAACAACCAATACCTTTTGGAAGTGAATGAGGTCCACAAATTCATTTGCTACCCTTTTCATAATTTTAATTCAAATTAATTGAATTTAAATATTTTATTATTAATAAAATTTCTAATTAATTATTACCTTAGATCTAAGATAATAGACGGATGATATTTGTTCTCGCGTTCTCAACCTTTTAGGTGTTCTCATTTGATCCTACTCCTATATATATATATATATATATATATATATATATATATATATATATATATATATATATATATATAATCATTTTAAAATTGTAAATTTTTATAACATTTAACAAAATATATATATATATATATATATATATATATATATATATATATATATATATATATATATATATATATATATATTTAAAAATATAAATTACTGTAACATGTATCACAATCAAATATTTATATATTTACGTGAAGGGAAGAAGAAGGTTTTGAATCTTTAATTTAGCATAACAACCAATACCTTTTGGAAGTGAATGAGGTCCACAAATTCATTTGCAACCCTTTCAAGTTATGAAAGGCCTAGGATGACATGGCAACATTTAATACTTATATGGTATTGCAAAAACCAATTTATTCTTGAAGCTTTGAATTCATTCGTAAAGCCTTTCCAACCATCATCAAGTACGTCACTTTGATCAAGAAACTAGAGCCCTAGATAACAAACCAATTTGTAAACCAAATAATTTAGATATTAACATCATATTAAGAAACCTGGTGTATCTTCATTCTAGTTACACACATATACCTAGTTAACTTTTAATAAGCTGTCCAAACCTACAATTTTAAGTTGTCAAACCAATTTGTAATGACCGATAACAAGAATAGAATATCCTTTTATAATGACTAATAACAAGAATATAACATAAAGTAACATTGAGGTTTCTATGTACAAATATCTTCGGTGTCAAAATAGAAAGATAGCAAAACACCAATCAAAGCAACCTGCAAAGGCACAAACTCATACAATGACTGAAATCAAAAAAATAGTCATCAATCCAGAATTAAGTCAAGATGAGTATATATTTAAGTAGTATCTAAATATAAATACGTGTAACACCTGTGTTTCTGGCTAAGCATTAAAATTATGATCGAATAGTTAGGTCAACAATTGTAACCTATTTGACGTAATAAATAAGAATTATGTGAATATTATGTGTTTCATGATTATTATATTATAATAAAATAGGAAGAATTAGTCGAATAGTCCGTTAATCGTAAAAATAAGTGCGTCAATATATATATATATATATATATATATATATATATATATATATATATATATATATATATATATATATATATATATATATATATATATATATATATATATATATATAGAAAGTTCATGTCGTCCCGATCCCAAAAATATAAATTTCGTCAAAATTCAAATCCGTATGAATTATATATGATTTTTATAAAATATAAAAGTCAGCAGCGCACAACAAATATGTGACATAAAAAGCTACGAAGAGAATGGTCGACTTTTAGATAATGTCACCAAAAAGAAAATCATAATACTCCTTAAAATAGGAATTTTGAGAAAAAGAATGTAAAAAATGGAGTCCGTACGAGAGAGTTATGATTTTAGCAAAATCATTTAGTTTTATAACAATATGGACAAAAAATAAAATCAAAATTAGCCGACGGAGTCTAAAAGAAAGTTGTAGATCTCGTCGACAGCTATGTGTGGATATAAAGAACGCCAAAACTGGAGTTCGTATGAATGAGTTATAATTTATAATAGAATATTTACGTATTAAAATAAAGTATAAAATAAAGTATATATATATATATATATATATATATATATATATATATATATATATATATATATATATATATATATATATCATTAGAAAAGTATTGACGATGCGGTCGTTATAAGAATAGTGTTGAGTACTTTCGACATTAGTTTAGTACAAATATTGTTAAATCTATTTAAAATAGTATTATAAAGGGGTGTTTAGTCATTTAAGTAACTATAGATGGTAGTTTTTTAAAATTCAATTACTATAAATAAGAGCCTCTACGCTCTTACATTTTCTTGCACCATTCTCTTGATTCAAGAGTCTTTATGTGCTTATCTCCCGAGCATTTCGGTCCCTCATGATTCGACTTCTCTTTCTATAGTTTTAGTATAGCAAGGTGAGCGCGGAAGCACTACAAGAATCTTTTTAGAAAAGTATTGTTTCTACATAATAGTTGAAAAGTACTGTTTAACACTTATATAATACAAGAAAAACAATATTGCTCGTAGACCTTGACTTAATAATGAATCTAAACTAATAATTATTTGCAATAAATTTTAGACTAAAATCTAGTGATAATGATACTAGGTTTTGTCGAAAGAAAATAAAATTGTTAGAAGCGAAGCGCTGCCCGAGTTTGGAATCATCACTTTAACAACTGAGTGCATAGTTACTTTCATCTTACACATAAATATGAAGTATTTAATATAATTTACGTGCTATGTTTGCATATTATCTATTTTCTTGATATTTATGTTGGATGAACAAAATATGAATGTTTTATTTGATTTAAACTGTATATGTATTTTATACCTATACTTATGATGGGTAAAGATGGGTAGCTTATATAGATGATGAAGTCAATGATGAGAGCCCTCGATGTTTAAGATGATCCAGTCATCTAGCGGAGTATAGATGACGACCATGGACTATTCTAGACAGTCTAGTGGAATGCTGACAGGCTCGCAACCTTTAGGTGTCTTTAAACTAAGTGGTCACCAGGTGTACTCCGTCCCCCTCATTGTTGCCTAATTGAAATATATTGTTGAAGAATCCGTTAAGCAGTATTGTCATCCTGATGATGATCCTTAGGCTAGGTCCCTTGAATTAGATGCTTTAGGGACATAATGTGAGGATAACGGGAACGGGTAATCGGATTGAAGGATTTGATGAAATTAATGAGCTTAATTATTGTGGGTTGAAAACCCTATGTGCTTACCAACCTCCCATGTCTGACCCACATAGTTTCTTGTATTACAGGTAGTGGCAAAAGAGTACATAAGTATTGATCTGATGACAGATCTATGGATTATAGGTCATTAGAATAACCGATGTTGTAAGTCATGTACTATTTCTGTTTATGCTTATGTATTGTATTGACAATGACATCCCAACATTTTTAATATAATGAAAACCCATTCCTTCGGGAATGCTTTGATAATTTACTTATCATGTTTTTGGGAACAAATTCCGAAACATATTTCTTTAAAAGTATACTTTAATTTTCAAATAAAGATTAAACATATCAGTCTTTTCTTTTCGTGAAATTGGGGATGTCACAGTTGGTATCAGAGCATTAGTTTAAGCGAACTAGGAATTTGTAGGATTTCTAGACTTAAACTTAGAATGCTAAGCGATGATTGCCGGGTGAGTGTCTGCTATATTTAGAAAATATATAGATACGAGCACTAACCTATTTTAGGAAAGATGCCTAAAATGTTTTTATCTGCTAAATGATTTATGTTATAGCCATAAAGATGCCTTATATGCTATTATTTGGTCAGATCTATGGTCTGTTGCCGACTGGATCTAGAAACTTTATGTGTTCAGAATTCTAAACGTATAATTACGATATTAAAACTAGCATGTAACTTTTTGGAGAAAAAAAAAGGAGGATTAAGCATCTATCATAAATAATGATCTAAATTCACCTACTTTGGTGTATAGATCAACATAGTAAGAACCCGAAGTAGAATCGGAAACGCTAATGGAAATGCTAATCAAAGGCCTGTGATTGAGCGTGCACCGGAAGTAGCAGCTGCACCTGAACCAATCACGATGGCAGGAGTCCAAGAAATGATTCGGGCTATGATGGTCGAACAAAGAGAGGAGATGAGACAAATGTTGCAGGATAATAGGGATGAACCTACTATACCCATCGTACAACCTGAACTGCACATTGAACAATCAGATGAAGGAAACTATATTCAAAATGGCAGTCAAGCTGAGCCACGAGTGGGTAGGATAAATCACCATAATGGAGGAAATGATGGGTGTGGGTGCAAGTACAAGGATTTCATGGCATCCAAGCCACCGAGTCTTTTTGGAAGCGCAAAACCGGTGGAAGTTATGGGTTGGATCTCCGAGATGGAGATGATGTTTGAAAGTTGCGACTGCAGCAACAAACAAAAGATCTCTCTCACGGTTACACTGTTAATGTAAGGAGTACTGAACTGGGGGAAGCTACTAGTTGATACCATGCCCAAGGGAGAAGTTAGCAAGATGTCTTGGGAAGACTTTTTGGTGTAACTGAAAATGCAGTACTGCTCTGAGCAGGATCTATTGGAGATCAACAACGGATTTTAGAACCTTAAGAAGGGAAGAATGAGCGTCACCGAGTAGGCTGCAAGTTTTACGAAGAAGATGAAGCTTGCTCCTTACCTAGTTTGAACTAAATTCTCCAAGGTCAACAAGTTTTCCAATGGATTACCGAAAGACTTTGGTCAAATGGTCAAACAAACGACCACCTTGAAAGCCGCCATCTGGGCAGCTAAGAATGTTGAGACCCAGATAAGGGAAAAGGGTCTGGAGAGAGCTGAGGTTGGCGTGAAGAGGAATTTTGATGGATCATCGAGGTCCAACAAGAAAAGAAAATTCTTGAACTCAGGTTCTATGAAATTTGTAGGAGGACGTAAAGCGAAGTGGTGTGAGAAGCGTAAAAAGAAACACTTTGGAAAATGTGGGAAGACTGGGCATTACGCCAATGAGTGTGCTTCACAAAAGAGGGCGTGTTATGGATATAACGAAGAAGGGTATATGCAAAGGACTGCCCGAAGAAGAAAGAGGCAGCAAGGGTTAATGTTCCATCGAGGCCAAAGGCAAGAGCATTCAGATGACCCTCGAAGCAGCAAAGGATGCATCTGATGTCACTTCAGGCACCTTTCTTGTCAATGGATTGCCTGTCAATATATTGTTTGATTCGGGAGCAAATTACTCCCTTATATCGCAAAAATTTAATGGAAGACTAGCATTGCCTATAGATAAAATTGATAGTGCTCTAGTTGTAGAAGTTGCCAGTTCCAAATTCATACTTTTTAGCGATTGCATTAAAAACATCGTATCAATTTGAATGGGAATAAATTCCACGAGGAATTGTTACCCATTGAGTTGAATGGTTTCGACATTGTACTGGGATTGGATTGTCTTAGTGCGAACGATGCCGAAATACTATGCAGGAAGAAGATGGTGAGAGTAAACCCACATGGAAAAGAGTCATTTATGGTGTACGGGGACAAATGCAAAGTAAATTCTAGAATCATTTCCCTAATGAAAGCTAGAAAATGTTGGTCCAAAGGATGCACATCATACTTGGCATTTGTGATTGACACAAAGAAGGAGAAAAGGAGATAAAAAGAATATCAGTTGTGTGTGACTATCCGGAAGTCTTTCCTGAAGATCTTCCTAGATTTCCCCCTAATAGACAGGTTGTGACATCCCCATTTTCACGGCCAGAAAAGATCGATTTTGTTTATGCTTTATGAAAATCAGAGTACCTCTTTTAATAAAAATGTTGCGCAATTTGTTCCCAACAAAACACTATAAATACGTTATCAAAGCATTTCCAAAGAAATGTATTTTATTCATTTTAAAACATTTGGGATGTCATCGTCAATACAGAAACATAAGCATAAACAGAACTTACATTCATTTACACTAGTGATCTACATCTCTTTTAAATCTCTCAGTGTAATGTAACTTCATATCGACACCTGTGATATAAATAAACTGAGTGGGTCAGGTTGGGAAACCTGGTGAGTACATAGGGTTTTCAAACCACAATAATATAATTATTATATTAAACATCAAACAATCAATCCAATTACCCATTCCCATTATCTTCTTAAGGATTTACCCTAAGGATCAGCTAACCCTTATTCATTCATTCCTAAGGAAACAACATGAAGTCCATTGTTGCCAATGACACAGTGGTCAAGCGCATCTGCTAATATTATCGCGTACATGTAACTGCCAGAATTGGGACATTTTCTATGAGGCGCTTCTGTCGTTATTGACCTTTAAACGCTACTATCATGGTCATAAGGCTCCCTATTAGGCGCAGCTGCCGATGCTTTCCTTAGAGCGCAGCTGCTAGGATGTTTACCGTAGATCTAAAACATCTAATGGTTGTGGCACAGCTGCCACTGCTCGTCTATACGGTACTAGGTCCATTGCTGCCAATGTTTACCTATAGGGCACTAGGTCCATATTACTAATGTTTCTCTATTTCAGCTTTTATGTCACAACTAGAAATTTTGTGTCTTGTAATCACTACACTCAAGTAAGATGTAGAATCAAAAACTTAAGAGCATGTATGATGCTTACTCTATGACAACAAAATTTCACACCAATACACCGTAAAAGTACTACAAATAGTCAACAATCAATTGGAAACCCTAGAAGTTCTTGTTTAGGTCCATTTGGACTAGGACTTCCTTATTGGACTCAATGGACCAATAAGCTTCCAATTTGACTATCATGGGATTAGAACCCTTAAATGGGCTCTAATTGAACCCACATTCATTTATTTCAACATTTTGGGCCATATTGGGCCTAGAATGAAATAAATTAAATATTATGAACCATAATTAACCTAAACTAGCCCAACAAAGTATAAAAATCACACTTATATTTTATAGGGCCAACAATCATCAAACCTAACTCTAATATGGGCTTAGGGGCATTAAAGCCCAATACCCTCCTTTTTCTTTCAAAATCTCGGCCCAAAGCCCAAATCCAAGGGTGAAGAGTTGACTATTGGAGTGCCACCTCACTTATACCTCACATGCCTCCATGCATGGACCAACATGTATCTAGAAGTGTCACTTCCACTCCCTCTCTCTTCTTCTCCTTGCTCTCGGCCGAACACAACACACACACACTCAAAAAAATTTGTTCCACTCTCTTTAATATCTTGAAGAACATCTCCTCCCTCATTCAAAAATTTCGAGAATCAAGAGCTTTTCAAGGAGGCTTTTCCCACAAACACATCATCAAAGGTAAGTTGATGACTAATCCATGATCTAGCTACTTCACTTCATCAAAAATCTCTTCTAAATCTATTCCAACCTGTGATCATGCACCTTAGAAGTCACTAAACTCGAGATCTACCAAGGAGACTTGCTAGGATCGAAATTTTCCCCTTTTCTCTCTTCAAAACCGAAACTACAACTCAAGGTGAGCTTCATACCCCCTATTTTTCGGTTTTTATAAGTTTTGTGGGGGGGGGGGGAATACAAGCAAATGTGTAGATCTATGAGTATATGTATGCTTTGTATGATTTCTATGCTCATTTACATGTTTATATGTGATTATGGTGTTGAAACTAGTCAAAAAGTCCTTAAAATCGAGATTTGCATTAGGATGTATGAAACAAGTGTTAAACATATTATTGCACACAAATCATTTCTAGAAAAATAACCAAGTTGGTTAATATGAACTCATTGGGCTAAAAATCCCATATTTGGACTCAAAATGTTAAAAATATGAAGTTAAAGGGCCCAAAATGTCAAAATACAAATTCTGAGGGATGAGATGAGTCAAAACAGTTTCATGAATGGATTTTCCAGAAATTTACTCTTTGGAAGGATTAAAATGTGAATTTTTAAGCATAATGGGCCAAAAAAATGAACTTTTCGGCCCAATAAAGCCCAAATTGCGAGATTTTCAAATTAGAGGGGCTGAAACTGTATTTTACTGTAAAACAGGGGACTACTAGTGCTCCAAGTCCATTTCAAGGGATAAAAATGCTTTTCACATTTAAAAGGGACCAAAGATGCAAAATTTTTCTATTTTGGGCCAAAAGTGTAAAAATTGTGAAAATAAGGGTTTTAGCCGAGAAAAATTTCATTTGGTGGACTAAAACTGTTTTTCAAATAACTTTGGGCTGAAAAATAACTTTTCTACAAGTTTTGATACTAAAGTGTCAAGAAAAATGGTTTGAGGACTAAAATAGAAATTTATTTTATACAAAGGGTTAAATGTGTAAATTATCCAAAAGAAAGGGGTTGTAATAATGAAACATCCTAATGTTTTAAATAATAAATCCATCATGATGAAATACTAGCACCTCGACTATCGGCAAATTATAATACACCTTCAACACCAAAAATCGTTATCAAACGAAATGATTCGGTCTCGAATCAATAATGAATCCGAAATTACTAAGACGACGAAACTTCAATACACACGCGGAAATTTCGGGAAGTCAATACACACGTGAGAATACACCAGACGTCGATACACCGTCTTTGGGCCCGAAAGTTTCAAATCGTGTTTGTTGGGCCAAGCTAGCCCAATGACATGATCTTTAGGCCCGAAGGAAACTCGCTTACATGGAGTTGGGTCTTATATGACCTAATTTCATGTAAAAGGACTTTTACAGGCTTTGTGCTGTTGGACCCCAAGGGCCCTCTGGTGTTGCTAGTAAAGTCGAGAATTCACCAAATGCGAGTCGGGCTAAGGGCCCTTCGCATTCACGATAGCCTTGAATGACTTCGGAAAATATCGGGACTTCGCACCCTCTTTTCCTCCTCGGTTGTGGGGCTACATGAAGTCCGGGTGTTTGGATTAAGTGAATAGTGCGAGCGACGCCTAAGGGATCGTTTGTATGGTTGTAAACTGGTCATTTTCATTAATGTGTGTTTATAGCAATTCACAATCCATAATTAATCCAACGTCACCGGGACTCAAC
Organism: Lactuca sativa; assembly: GCF_002870075.4. Taxonomy (NCBI): domain Eukaryota; kingdom Viridiplantae; phylum Streptophyta; class Magnoliopsida; order Asterales; family Asteraceae; genus Lactuca; species Lactuca sativa. The sequence continues at coordinate 323,345,261 of NC_056626.2, read as the reverse complement.
GAATACACCTGTCGTAACGAAATAACAAGATATAAATTATTTGATGCAAAGTATTAGGAAAACATCGGGTTTTCCTAGGGTTTTCAATTAATACACCTACGAGTTACATACCGAGTTTTACAAATTGTTCATTTACATTTATAGAAACAAACAAGCATACTTATTGATCTTCACACTTTTTATACTAAGTTCTTTTCAGAAAATATCGGATTTTCTGGTGATTTTCAAAACAATACAAACCACTATATTTCAAACATTACTTATGAACTCACCAACATTTCATATGTTGACGTTTTTCAAAATACTTGTATTCTCAGGTAACTGGTAAATCGAAAAGGAAAAATGTACTTAGTAACGTCTTGCTGTTTTTTTAATTAGTACCGAACAATTTACTTTTGGGCATGTAATATTATCGATCAATGTACTGAATGTAAACGCTACCAGTTGTAATATTCCAATGCTTGGTATTGTATGATGATATGTTTCATGTATATTCATTGTGATGGTATTCAATTGAGTCACAATAGCCCTCGGACGTTTCCGCCGTCTGGTTCGGGGGTGTGACAGGTTGGTATCAGAGCTCTATTTATAGTGAACTAGCATATCGAACCATACATTGATATGCAACTATAAACCAAAAGAGGGACTAACATAACTCTGAACAAAACAAGTAAAAATACAACAATAAAACACCTTTGCTTGCATTAGGAACAAGGAACATAGCGCCGAACGAAACAAAATAATGCTAGTATCTCGGTTAATTCAGGACTGTTCTTAGTGGTACCAAGGAGTGGATGTAGCCTGATCAACTACATTCTCTCCAAGGTATAACTAACACACGTTATGATGAGATTGGGATAGCTAGGGAACCTAAAACTATACCCCTTTATCACCAAAAAGAGAACGCTTGCTTAGTCTATACAATAGTTATAGCATCCTAGGAATAATGTTAGCATATTTACATACTCGCGCAGACAGCATGGCTGGTTTTCATCACCCTGGAGACCCTTATTTCCCTAATCAGGGGAATAACGGATGGTTAGAGGAAGAGCCTGAGGAAGACCCCGAAGAGGAATCTGACGGGGAACACGAGGATGGAGATGAAGGCGAGCCTGCCGAACCCGAAGAAGACGAAGAGAAGTTCGAAGAGGATCCCGATGACAGTGAAGGGGGTGATTCGGACGCAGAGTCCGAAGTCATCAACCCCCCTTACCCGATCAGGGTGCCTGCTTACCGTGTGGGCCCCACTGGTCCTACCCCTCCCTGGGGTATTGATCTTTGGAGATGGAGCAGACAGCAGGGACACCAGCCCCCATTCGGCATGTCGCGCGAGTTCTTTGACCTGAGGGACGGAGGACCGGCCGACCAAGCCCTACCGGTCATGGTGAGACGATTACGGAACACCGGCGATCTTGCTCAGGGCACTGCTGATCAGGTACGCCAGCTGTGGACTAGGGTCGAGCGTGCGGAACAGGAGACATGTGACGTCCTTCGGGAGTTTCACATGAGGCAAGTAAGGTGGGAGTCTCGACTTCAGGACGCAGAACGACTGGTGGCTCGTCTTCAGGGAGCATCCACATCCTCGGCACCACTTCCGGACGCAGATCAACGCGGTTAGGGATAGACTTATCTTAGTAGGTCGTTAGGAACTATGCTATGTACCTGTAACACCGTAAATTTCATGATAAAATTTACGTTTAAAATAATCATTTTAATCTTAGAACACTTGTTTAAAATCTCATTCATAATTGAATTACAAAACATAGCTTCATTTTCACTTGCATAGAAAACCAGGATCCTCCAGAATATGACTCTTTCTCTGATGTGTACAATCAAGCCGGTGCCGTCCTATGATACTGAAAGAAACCTGAAAACAATATAACACAAAACACTGTAAGCACGAAGCTTAGTGAGTTCCCCAAAATACCACACACATAACACATATAAGCCACTCGAGGCTATAACTCTATGGGTCCGTGCACCCAAACTCTGTGAACCCTCAGGTTCTAACTCTGTGAACCTTCTGGTTCTAACTCTAGGAACCCTTCGGTTCCAACTCTGCAAACATGCACAACATAAATCACATAGAAATAATGCAGTACAACACATAACATGCATAGCATACAAATACTCTGTCACATAACTCTGGTTACCTACTCAAGGTAAAGTATAGTGAGAAAACTCACCTGACAAGCAGAAAGCAGATATCTCCATACTTGGATCTCGAACTCGCCACCGCCTAACACGTAAGGCAAAACTCTCATGACTATAACTCTCGAGACTAGAATCAATCCTCTCAATGCACCCTCTTAAGGGTAAAAGAATATTTTACCCCTCTCTTGGCCCAAAGGCCACATCGCTGACCAAACCTTAAAAGTCAACGGTCAACCCTTGGTCAAAATCAAAGTCCTCAGTCAAAGTCAACCCCTGACTGACTCTACTCGCCGAGTCAACCCTATGACTCGCCGAGTTCCTATAATCAGAACTTCACTCAATCCGCGACCTAACTCGCCGAGTCACTCCGAGACTCGCCGAGTCCAACAACTCTGAGTCCACTCGCACACAACTCACCGAGTCATCCCTTGACTCGACGATTCTCGACTCAAACAGGGAATATCGGGACTCTTCGAGAAGACTCGCCGAGTCCAAGAACAGACTCGCCGAGTCTAAGACTATCATCAACCTACTCGCCGAGTTGTTCATACAACTCGTCGAGTTCCAGGCCATCTTCATCCAACTCGCCGAGTCCCAGCTCATCTTCAAGCAACTCGTCGAGTCCGCTCATGTGACTCGCCGAGTACCACCGGTCTGAATCCACTCAGAAGCATTCCAGGCCATGCAAATGATCCAAACCATAGGTCTAGTCTCATACAACTCATCCATCATGTAAAGTGGCAAACTTTACGTGAATCCAAAGAGATCTAGGCCTTATTCACTTATAACTAGGGTTTGGGACATGCAAGCTTCACTAAACAGTCCAACACAGGGACTTTCATGCTCTCTGATTCTTCTCCACTTCAGATCTGAGGTAGCAACCTCAGATCTAACCTCTAGACTTCCAATTTCATCCATAGACAAGATCCCACAAACCCTAAAATGAAGAAACAACATACAATCAGTCCAAGAACGAGATATTACCTCCAATGGACGCCCCAACTGCAATGAAATTCGAATCCAAGCAAAGCCCCTTGCCCCAAGCCTTCAATCTCACAAGATTCCTTCAACAAACTCCTCCAATGCTCCAAATACACAACAATCTTCTTCAATCACACTTTCTAGGGTTTCTGGACTTCAAGACGGAATAAAGAGGCTGGGGGAAGGATATAATGTTCTTTAAATAGGGCTCAACCCCGAGAATTAGGGCTTTCTCCACTCAGCGCCTACTCGCCGAGTCCATCTCATCGACTCGCCGAGTCCATCTCATCGACTCGCCGAGTCGGCTACTTAACACGCGACCAAGCCGCGACTCTACTCGCCGAGTCCATCCATGGACTCGCCGAGTCGCTCTTTCCCAAATAACACTTTTAGCCCTTCAACTCTACTCTTGCTATTCCGGGATGTTACAATTCTCCCCCACTTATATTAGGCTTCGCCCTCGAAGCCTACAGCAACTCAACTCCAAGGGTATTCCCACAACGCTCCACCAGGCCTTAACCGGCCCAGGTCTCTCAAGGCATAAATATCGAAACTCGAACATACTTTCCCCTCCTTCACGGTGTCCTGACCACCATCTCGAACCGGGCATCGACTGTACCCCTGATCATCACTCTCAATAACCGAGAATTACCCAAGATGCAACTCTGCTCTAAATCTCAACGATCACTCGACCCATAAGGGTTAGGAAACCATGAACCACCGGATCCCTGATCCAAAACCCACCCTATCCATTCCGGAACGACTGAGAGACCCATTCTCACTCTCAGAGAAACTCTCACGAGTTCTCCTCTTGCAATCATATACACATGCTGAACTAGCCCCAACACCCACAGGTTGGAAGACCCGATACACTGATGATATCCTCAAACATCCCCCCAGGATGAACCACTGATACATACCCAATACCCTGATCAGAATCACACTGAGAGTCCAGGATTCTCTCCCTGGATCCCTTCCGAGCCTCCTGGCTCTACACCCGTGGAATCCCTTCCGCGTCCTCAGCAGGCATCTCATCACGATGTCATTCCATACCACTGTAACAGACACAACGTTCAACCCTAATACTCTAAATCATCCATTCGCACTACTACCTTCACTTCCGTGAACCAACACTTCCCCCCCCTCTAGGGTTACATACCTTTCTCTTCCCTTACCTAGGGAAATCCACTTGACAACCTTGCCACTACTCCATGTATCGCACATGCTCTGGATCTGCTCGCAAGGACTATCGGGTCCATGCGTTACCTCCCCTCAGCAAATGAGGGTCTGACACCACCTCCTATACAACAGCTCAAAGGGCGGCATACCAATGCACTAATGATGGCTGTTGATATAGGACAACTCAACCAGGGATAATTACGTACCGCAGCTTCCTCCGAAATCTAATACACATGCCCGAAGCATGACTTCGAGCGTTTGAATCGCTCACTCGCTCTGGAGTGTCCTCAGACAACCTCATGATAAGCTCTAGCTCATTTCTCATATCCCTCTTCGAGACTGAGCACCAGGTTAGCTTTTGACTCCACAGCTGAGCCTCCAAAAGTCACCCATAACATGATCCAAACATCTCACTAACCTTTTCCCCGTGACCACTCTCCTTGCCCAGTGACACGCAAGTCACGAAATCCTCTTTTCCTCATGCGAGAAGAATACGATCCAATCGAGGATCGTCTCAGCTCTGATCTCCGGTTTCTGCTGCGCATATCCCTTGCGCATCTCACCGCATCTCCCGACAGAGACGGAGACCCCAGTCTCGCCCCCGATTCAACATCCAGGCTCCTAAGACTCAATACTAGGGCTACTCAAACCCAAAACTCTTCCACATAATAAACTACTCGGAAAACATTCCAACATCACATTCTCTTGCCATCTAGTGAGTACTGCGACTCCATGCAGTATCACAACACCCTCTGAATAATGAGTACTACGGCTCCCCGCAGTATCACAACACCCTCTGACTAGTGAGTACTACGGCTCCCCGCAGTATCACACACCCTCTGACTAGTGAGTACTACGGCTCCCCGCAGTATCACAACACCCTCTGACTAGTGAGTACTACGACTCCCCGCAGTATCACAACACCCTCTGACTCCACTAGCTCGTGCTCCGCAGTCTATCATCAGTGGCTACCCATACTCGACTCGAATATCCATCACAGACTCTGGAGGCAATCAACATAACAAATGCCCACCCTTGCGAAAATCCACTCTCTCAAATAATCTCCCTGGATGCCCATACTCGAAGGGCTCCCACTAGATCCATAGATATTTGATATACCACAAGTCGATTCAATTCAAGATTCACGAGTAACTCCGAAATAAAGATATCATACCCGGATATCTCAGAATACCCCAACAGAACATCACAAGATCCTGCCACAACCACTGATCTCCTGCCCCAAGCATCATATAGACACAATAATACATTTCCTCTGAACCCCAAAATTAGATCTGCATTTTTCAAATTGCAATCTCGGTGTATCCAATTTCTCAATTGGAATACAAGAAAACGCTAACGCTACTAAATACGCTGATAATTCTCCGAACCCATTTTCCACCACTCAACATCCAAACAAGGATACACATACCGACCCAGGAGTTGGCTGCCTAATCATTCTTTATCTACTTGCAACAACACCAAACACCTGCCGTGGAGACATTCATCCTTCTCATCAAGTACTTCCCGCATTAACTCACTCTGACCCCTTTCCTCGATCACCGACATCTCTGGTCTCATGATTTCTTACAGCATATCTCTATACTCCACTTATAACTACTCTTGACAAATCTCTGCTTTCTTACATACTGTACCCGGTTCTCCCCCACTTAGGGTTCGAACCATCACCAATTAGCACACAACCAACCCACAACTATTTTTCACCAGCGAAATCGCACCTGCCCCAGGAAAGTGCTACACAACGCCCGATAATTCCCCCTTAAGGAAATCAATCAACCTCCTATACTCTGAACCTCTGATGAACTCCTCAAGAACTTCTCATCATGACTACCTCTAGTCGTTCCAAATCTCATACCAATCTAGCACTAAGCATCTCAACTGCTCAATAACATCCCTGGCTCATAGACTGAACCGCAAAATCATCGTACTTCTCACCTCAACTCATCAACCAACGCTCCAACACCGGAATCGTCCCAAGGACAGGGACCCACTCCCAACATAGATGAAAACTCTCTGCACTGCAAAACTCGACTGAACTCCCCACTGATACGACTACAACACATCCTACTATTCTCAAATAGGTGTGGTGTGGTCCTCGACTACCTCAGTCCCAACTGACTGTCTGCTCATGATAAGTCACTGCCTCGCGGCACACATGCTACCTGATACTCTGGGAGAAATCATCACCGATAACGACCTGCAGGGTTTACCCCCAAACCCAAAACTAAAACATCAGGCCTCTCGTGTCTTGCATACGAACATAAATAGCACCACCCACATAGAAGGTGACCTCTCCTCTACCGACTGATTGCTCAACTCAGACCGAAATTCTCCTCTCCCTCTAACTCCTTACCAAAATACTCTGATAGGCACTCGACTTCCCTCTCGAGGGACGCCTCTCCAAACTCAATCATGGCCTGTCACAAATCAGGCCACACAAAAGTAAGGGTATTTTGGGAAATCACCATTTGGGCTCTGGCTGATTGTACACACTGCTCTTTCTCGTTTTCTCTTTGAACTCTTATTCGCTTTAGAAAATTATTTCTTTGAAAACCTTTCTCACTTCCTCAGTTTGAGTCCATAATTACCCAAAGGCGCATCCGAATCCCTCAAACCAAGGCTCTGATACCAACTTGTAACACCGTAAATTTCATGATAAAATTTACGTTTTAAATAGTCATTTTAATCTTAGAACACTTGTTTAAAATCTCATTCATAATTGAATTACAAAACATAGCTTCATTTTCACTTGCATAGAAAACCAAGATCCTCCAGAATATGACTCTTTCTCTGATGTGTACAATCAAGCCGGTGCCGTCCCGTGATACTGAAAGAAACCTGAAAACAATATAACAGAAAACACTGTAAGCACGAAGCTTAGTGAGTTCCCCAAAATACCACACACATAACACATATAAGCCACTCGAGGCTATAACTCTATGGGTCCGTGCACCCAAACTCTGTGAACCCTCAGGTTCTAACTTTGTGAACCTTCCGGTTCTAACTCTAGGAACCCTTCGGTTCCAACTCTGCAAACATGCACAGCATAAATCACATAGAAATAATGCAATACAACACATAACATGCATAGCATACAAATACTCTGTCACATAACTCTGGTTACCTACTCAAGGTAAAGTATAGTGAGAAAACTCACCTGACAAGCAGAAAGCAGATATCTCCATACTTGGATCTCGAACTCGCCACCGCCTAACACGTAAGGCAAAACTCTCATGACTATAACTCTCGAGACTAGAATCAATCCTCTCAATGCACCCTCTTAAGGGTAAAAGAATATTTTACCCCTCTCTTGGCCCAAAGGCCACATCGCTGACCAAACCTTAAAAGTCAACGGTCAACCCTTGGTCAAAATCAAAGTCCTCAGTCAAAGTCAACCCCTGACTGACTCTACTCGCCCAGTCAACCCTATGACTCGCCGAGTTCCTATAATCAGAACTTCACTCAATCCGCGACCTAACTCGCCGAGTCACTCCGAGACTCGCCGAGTCCAACAACTCTGAGTCCACTCGCACACAACTCACCGATTCATCCCTTGACTCGACGATTCTCGACTCAACCAGGGAATATCGGGACTCTTCGACAAGACTCGCCGAGTCCAAGAACAGACTCACCGAGTCTAAGACTATCATCAACCTACTCGCCGAGTTGTTCATACAACTCGCCGAGTTCCAGGCCATCTTCATCCAACTCGCCGAGTCCCAGCTCATCTTCAAGCAACTCGTCGAGTCCGCTCATGTGACTCGACGAGTACCACCGGTCTGAATCCACTCAGAAGCATTCCAGGCCATGCAAATGATCCAAAACATAGGTCTAGTCTCATACAACTCATCCATCACGTAAAGTGGCAAACTTTACGTGAATCCAAAGAGATCTAGGCCTTATTCACTTATAACTAGGGTTTGGGACATGCAAGCTTCACTAAACAGTCCAACACAGGGACTTTCATGCTCTCTGATTCTTCTCCACTTCAGATCTGAGGTAGCAACCTCAGATCTAACCTCTAGACTTCCAATTTCATCCATAGACAAGATCCCACAAACCCTAAAATGAAGAAACAACATACAATCAGTCCAAGAACGAGATATTACCTCCAATGGACGCCCCAACTACAATGAAATTCGAATCCAAGCAAAGCCCCTTGCCCCAAGCCTTCAATCTCACAAGATTCCTTCAACAAACTCCTCCAATGCTCCAAATACACAACAATCTTCTTCAATCACACTTTTTAGGGTTTCTGGACTTCAAGAGGGAATAAAGAGGATGGGGGAAGGATATAATGTTCTTAAAATAGGGCTCAACCCCGAGAATTAGGGCTTTCTCCACTCAGAGCCTACTCGCCGAGTCCATCTCATCGACTCGCCGAGTCGGCTACTTAACACGCGACCAAGCCGCGACTCTACTTGCCGAGTCCATCCATGGACTCGCCGAGTCGCTCTTTCCCAAATAACACTTTTAGCCCTTCAACTCTACTCTTGCTATTCCGGGATGTTACAGTACCCCGACTCTATGTTTAAGTGACTACAATACTCATAGAGCCGTTATGCTGTCGAACTAGTGTTGCTCATGTATGCTCTTACGAGCAAATTTTTCATATATCAAATGCGGATAATTTTAGTAAACTTTTACGTGCTTTGTTATGATATTACAAATTGCTATGTGTTGAGAATCTATGATTGTATGTTGAATGGTAGGAGTGTTTAAGTTCGTACATTGCACCTAGTCAGTAGGGTCACAACCTCCCAAAAACCCCAAACACTCAACATCTTTCCGACCTACTCGCGGAAACCCTAGACCAACCCCACCCGAAGTTGACTCCACTGCATTCCAGGCGGCCGTGTCTGCTGCGGTCACCGCAACTATGGCACAACTCCACCAAGGGAATAACAGAGGAGGCAACGGGCAAGGGGCCGGGAGTTCGAACAACGGGATGAATCAAGGACCCACCAAAACATGTACCTACAAGGACTTTACGAATGCCAAACCACGAACTTTTAACGGCACTGGAGGAGTGATCACTCTAAAGCGATGGATCGAGAAGGTGGAATCGGTATTCGAGATATGCGATTGTCCTGAGCAGATGAAAGTGAAGTTCGCGGCCTGCACTTTTGTCGATCAAGCGCTCACCTGGTGGAACGGACATGTGGAAGCCATGACACTCCCTGTAGCCAACTCCATGCCATGGTCGGAAATGAAAGCAATGTTGATGGCTGAATACTACCGACGAGGTGAGATTCAGAAAATAGAGCAAGAGCTGTGGAACCTCACTGTGCAGAATGCGAATATCGATGCCTACATATCGAGATTTAGTGAACTGTCTCTGTTGTGCCCGGGTATGATCACCTCGGAAGGAAACAAGATTGAGCGATTCATCTGGGGACTAACATCACCAATCCAAGGAAATGTGATAGCTGCAAACCCCGAAACATTTGACAGTGCAAAAAGATTGGCAAAGAAGCTGTATGACCATAACAACAAGAAGGGTGAGAAGCCAGCGGAGGATGAAGGAAAGAAGGAAGGTGATGGCAAGAAGGGGAAGAACAACAACAGGAAGGGGCGTCAGGACCCCGAGACCTCTAAAAAGCAGCAGACAGTGGCAGTTAATGCTGTCACCGCACCGGTTCCAGCCACACCACATGCTCCAGCCTCAGCTGCTTCAAATACTCCCAGACCTTATTCCGGTAATCTTCCCAAGTGCAACAAGTGCGGTTTCCATCACAATGGAGAATGCAAGGAGTTGCAGTGCACCAGTTGTAACCGAAGGGGACACACGGCGAAGTACTGCAGGACCTACCCTCCCCAAAACCAACAACAGGGAAACAACAACAACAACAACAATCGCAACAACAACAATGTCACCACCGACGGCAACAATGCAGGGCCTAGCCACACCTGCTATGGGTGTGGGAGGACTGGGACTACCCTAACAACAACAATCCAGGAAACGGAGGAACAGGAAGGATGCTGACCATGGGTTAGGGAGAGGCGATTCCGGACCCCGATGTTGTTACCGGTATGTTTCCCCTAAACCACACTTATGCATGCATCCTATTTGACACCGGAGCGGAGCGAAGTTTCGTAAGCAATAAGTTTAAACATTTATTAAAACAACAACCCCAGAAACTAAATGAAACCTTTACGGTGGAAATGGCCAATGGGAAAACCGAATCCACCGGGGAAATCTACATCGGATGTACCCTAACCCTCAATCAACACGTCTTTCGAATAGACTTAATGCCTGTATCAATTAGGAGTTTCGATGTGATTATTGGCATGGACTGGTTAAGCCCCCACCATGCTGAAATTATGTGTCACGAGAAGGCCGTTCGCCTTCGCCTTCCTAATCACGAAACCCTAGTAATTTACGGAGACAAACCTAGCATGAACCTTCACCTCATCTCGTGCATCAAGGCACAAAAACATCTACAAAAGAATAATTTAGCGTTGCTCGCTCACATAGTGGATAAAATCAAGGAAGAGGTTAACGTTCAAGACATTCCCATAGCATGTGAGTTCCCAGACGTGTTTCCTGAAGATCTTCCAGGAGTACCCCCAGAGAGACAAGTGGAGTTCCGAATTAACCTCGTTCCAGGAGCAACTCCTCTCGCTAAATCACCCTATCGGCTAGCTCCTGCTGAAATGTAGGAATTGTCCAGCCAACTCAGTGAACTCATGGACAAGGGATTCATCCGCCCTAGTTACTCGCCATGGGGAGCTCCAGTCCTCTTTGTCAAAAAGAAGGACAGATCTTTTAGAATGTGCATCGATTACAGAGAGTTAAATAAACTCACTGTTAAAAATCGCTACGCCCTCCCACGAATTGATGATCTATTTGACCAGCTCCAAGGAGCTAGTTATTTTTCTAAAATAGATCTACGGTCCGAATACCACCAACTCAAAGTCCGGGAAGAGGATATTCCAAAAACCACTTTCCGAACTCGTTACGGACATTATGAATTTGTCGTAATGCCCTTCGGTCTAACAAATGCCCCTGCCGTATTTATGGATATGATGAATCGGATCTGTCGACCATTCCTCGACAACTTTGTCATCGTCTTCATTGATGACATTCTCGTCTATTCCCGAAGCGAAGAAGAGCATGGCCAACATCTCCGACAAATCCTAAAAACTCTGCGATCGGAAAAGCAATACGCAAAACTCTCGAAGTGTGAGTTCTGGCTCCGGAGTGTGAACTTCCTAGGTCATGTAGTTAGCCAAGATGGAATTCATGTGGATCCCTCTAAGGTTAAAGCTGTTGAAGGATGGGCAATCCCGACAACACCTACGGAAATCCGTCAATTCTTGGGTCTAGCAGGCTATTATAGGAGATTCATTCAAAACTTCTCTAAGATCGCCAATCCACTTACCTCGCTTACACAAAAGGGCGTACCATTCAAATGGACAGACAAACAAGAAGTCGCATTCCGAACCCTGAAACAAGCTCTCTGTAGTGCCCCGGTACTATCACTACCGGAGGGAACGGAAGATTTCGTGGTCTACCGTGATGCGTCAAATCAGGGCTTAGGTTGTGTTCTCATGCAGCGTGGAAGGGTGATAGCTTACGCATCCCGCCAACTAAAGACGCACGAAGTGAATTATACGACCCATGACCTAGAATTGGGAGCCGTAGTCTTTGCCCTAAAAATTTGGAGGCATTACCTTTACGGTACAAAGTGCACCATCTTCACGGACCACAAGAGTCTCCAGCACATCTTGAACCAAAAGTAGTTGAACATGAGGCAACGAAGATGGGTTGAATTACTAAACGATTACGAGTGTGAGATCAAGTACCACCCAGGCAAGGCCAACTTGGTAGCTGACGCATTAAGTCGGAAGGAGTACTCTTATCGTTGTACGAAAACTCTCTCAATAACCATTCAATCTCACCTAGCCACCCAAATTGCAGTAGCCCAGTCAGAGGCCATGAAGACGGAAAATAGAGCAAGCGAAGCATTGCGTAGAATGGAGAAGAACCTAGAAGCAAAGGAGAATGGAGTATACTATTTCATGAACTGTATTTGGGTCCCTAAACTCGGAGGATTTAGGGAGGTAGTTATGATGGAAGCCCATAAGACACGATACTCCGTTCATCCCGGCTCAGACAAGATGTATTTGGATATTAAACAACACTATTGGTGGCCTAACATGAAGGCGGAAATTGCCACCTATGTTAGTAAGTGCCTTACGTGTGCCAAGGTAAAGGTGGAGTACCAGAAGCCCTCGGGGTTATTACAGCAACCGTTAATCCCTGGGTGGAAATGGGAGGGGATTTCTATGGATTTCGTGACCAAGCTACCCAAGACGTCGGATGGACTGGACACCATATGGGTAATAGTCGAACGACTGACGAAATCTGCCCATTTCCTGCCCATAAAGGAATCCTACAGGATGGAAAGATTGACACGTTTATACATTCGAGAAATCGTGAGACTGCACGGAGTACCAGTGTCTGTTATCTCGGATAGGGACATTAGGTTCACTTCACGTTTTTGGCAATCTCTCCAGAAGGCGCTGGGAACTCATCTCGACATGAGCACCGCTTATCATCCACAAACGGATGGTCAAAGTGAACGAACCATTCAAACGCTCGAAGACATGCTCCGCGCATGTGTGATAGACTTTGGGAAGTCTTGGGATACCCACTTACCCTTAGTAGAATTCTCATATAACAACAGTTACCATTCGAGCATCAAGGTCGCTCCTTTCGAAGCACTATACGGGAATAAGTGTAGATCACCGTTATGTTGGGCTGAGGTGGGTGATACCCAACTAGCAAAAACACATACATCGGACAAGGCACTAACAGGACCGGAGATCATTCATGAAACCACGGAAAAGATTGTTCAAATCAGAGCACGATTACAAGCATCGCGCGACTGACAAAAGAGCTACGTCGATAAACGGCGAAAGCCCTTAGAATTTCAGGTCGGGGATCAAGTACTGTTAAAAGTCTCACCCTGGAAAGGAGTTATTCATTTCGGAAAACAGGGAAAACTGAACCCACGATACATTGGACCTTTCGAGATCGTCGCCCGAATAGGTCTAGTGGCGTATAAACTGCAGCTACCCGCAGAGCTAAACAATGTACACCCCGTGTTCCATGTGTCTAATCTAAAGAAGTGTCTATCGGATGAAACACTCGTCATTCCCCTTGATGAGATCGAAATCAACGAGAATCTCCTGTTCGTTGAAGAACCGGTTGAAATCATGCACAGGGAGGTGAAGCGGACTAAGCAAAGTCGCATCCCGATCGTGAAAGTACGGTGGAACGCGAAGCGTGGGCCAGAATTCACGTGGGAAAGCGAAGATCAAATGAAGAAAATGTACCCTCACCTATTCTAGCATTCTCAAATCTAGCTTTCAAACAGAATTTTGAGACAAAATTCCCTCTAATGGGGGGATGATGTCATAACTAGAAATTTTGTGTCTTGTAATCACTACACTCAAGTAAGATGAAGAATCAAAAACTTAAGAGCATGTATGATGCTTACTCTATGACAACAAAATTTCAATCCAATACACCATACAAGTACTACAAATAGTCAACAAGCAATTGGAAACCCTAGAAGTTCTTGTTTAGGTCCATTTGGACTAGGACTTCCTTATTGGACTCAATGGACCAATAAGCTTCCAATTTGACTATCATGGGATTAGAACCCTTAAATGGGCTCTAATTGGACCCACAATCATTTATTTCAACATTTTGGGCCATATTGGGCCTAGAATGAAATAAATTAAATATTATGAACCATAATTAACCTAAACTAGCCCAACAAAGTATAAAAATCACACTAATATTTTATAGGGCCAACAATCATCAAACCTAACTCTAATATGGGCTTAGGGGCAATAAAGCCCAATACCCTCCTTTTTCTTTCGAAATCTCGGCCCAAAGCCCAAATCCAAGGGTGAAGAGTTGACTATTGGAGTGCCACCTCACTTATACCTCACATGCCTCCATGCATGGACCAACATGTATCTAGAAGTGTCACTTCCACTCCCTCTCTCTTCTTCTCCTTGCTCTCGGCCGAACACAACACACACACACTCAAAAAAATTTGTTCCACTCTCTTTAATATCTTGAAGAACATCTCCTCCCTCCTTCAAAAATTTCGAGAATCAAGAGCTTTTCAAGGAGGCTTTTCCCACAAACACATCATCAAAGGTAAGTTGATGACTAATCCATGATCTAGCTACTTCACTTCATCAAAAATCTCTTCTAAATCTATTCCAACTTGTGATCATGCACCTTAGAAGTCACTAAACTCGAGATCTACCAAGGAGACTTGCTAGGATCGAAATTTTCCCCTTTTCTCTCTTCAAAACCGAAACTACAACTCAAGGTGAGCTTCATACCCCCTATTTTTCGGTTTTTATAAGTTTTGTGGGGGGGGGGAATACAAGCAAATGTGAAGATCTATGAGTATATGTATGCTTTGTATGATTTCTATGCTCATTTACATGTTTATATGTGATTATGGTGTTGAAACTAGTCAAAAAGTCCTTAAAAACGAGATTTGCATTAGGATGTATGAAACAAGTGTTAAACATATTATTACACACAAATCATTTCTTGAAAAATAACCAAGTTGGTTAATATGAACTCATTGGGCTAAAAATCCCATTTTTGGACTCAAAATGTTAAAAATATGAAGTTAAAGGGCCAAAAATGTCAAAATACAAATTCTTAGGGATGCGATGAGTCAAAACAGTTTCAAGAATGGATTTTCCAGAAATCTACTCTTTGAAAGGATTAAAATGTGAATTTTTAAGCATAATGGGCCAAAAAAATGAACTTTTCGGCCCAATAAAGCCCAAATTGCAAGATTTTCAAATTAGAGGGGCTGAAACTGTATTTTACTGTAAAACAGGGGACTACTAGTGCTCGAAGTCCATTTCAAGGGTTAAAAATGTTTTCACATTTAAAAGGGACCAAAGATGCAAAAATTTTCTATTTTGGGCCAAAAGAGTAAAAATTGCGAAAATAAGGGTTTTAGCCGAGAAAAATTTCATTTGGTGTACTAAAACTGTTTTTCAAATAACTTTGGGCTGAAAAATAACTTTTCCACAAGTTTTGATACTAAAGTGTCAAGAAAAATGGTTTGAGGACTAAAATAGAAATTTATTTTATACAAAGGGGCTGTAATAATGAAACATCCTAATGTTTTAAATAATAAATCCATCATAATGAAATACTAGCACCTCGACTATCGGCAAATTATAATACACCTTCAACACCAAAAATCGTTATCAAACGAATTGATTCGGTCTCGAATCAATAATGAATCCGAAATTACTAACACGACGAAACTTCAATTCACACGCCGAAATTTCGGGAAGTCAATACACACGTGAGAATACACCAGACGTCGATACACCGTCATTGGGCCCGGAAGTTTCAAATCGTGTTTGTTGGGCCTAGCTAGCCCAATGACATGAGCTTTAGGCCTGAAGGAAACTCGCTTACATGGTGTTGGGTCTTATATGACCTAATTTCGTGTAAAAGGACTTTTACAGGCTTTGTGCTGTTGGACCCCAAGGGCCCTCTGGTGTTGCTAGTAAAGTCAAGAATTCACCAAATGCAAGTCGGGCTAAGGGCCCTTCGCATTCACGATAGCCTTGAACAACTTCGGAAAATATCGGGACTTCGCACCCTCTTTTCCTCCTCGGTTGTGGGGCTACATGAAGTCCGGGTGTTTGGATTAAGTGAATAGTGCGAGCGACGCCTAAGGGATCGTTTGTATGGTTGTAAACTAGTCATTTTCATTAATGTGTGTTTATAACAATTCACAATCCATAATTAATCCAACGTCACCGGGACTCAACGAATACACCTGTCGTAACGAAATAACAAGATATAAATTATTTGATGCAAAGTATTAGGAAAACATCGGGTTTTCCTAGGGTTTTCAATTAATACACCTACGAGTTACATACCGAGTTTTACAAATTGTTCTTTTCAGAAAATATCGGATTTTCTGGTGATTTTCAAAACAATACAAACCACTATATTTCAAACATTACTTATGAACTCACCAACATTTCATATGTTGACGTTTTTCAAAATACTTGTATTCTCAGGTAACAGGTAAATTGAAAAGGAAAAATGTACTCAGTAACGTCTTGCTGTTGTTTTAATTAGTACCGAACAATTTACTTTTGGGCATGTAATATTATGGATCAATGTACTGAATGTAAATGCTAGTAGTTGTAATATTCCAATGCTTGGTATTGTATGATGTTATGTTTCATGTATATTCATTGTGATGGTATTCAGTTGAGTCACAATAGTCCTCCGACGTTTCCGCCGTCTGGTTTGGGGGTGTGACATTTTATCCCTCATCATTCATCTACCCATGTTTTACCCAACATATTTTGAAGATATAAAATACTTTATACAGTTTACATCATTTAAAACATGAATAAAAATCTTTCACCAGCATAGACAGCAAGTATTTAGACAATATGCACACATAGCACGTAATTTATATTCAAATACTTTATATCTATGTGTAAGATGAAACGGACTATGCACTCACCTAATTAGGTGGTGACTCTGTACTCGGACAACGCTTCGTTATCTCAAAACAAATAGCCTAAATAATTATTACAAGTTTATAATAACGATATTATATTAAAACATACGCTATACTAGAGGTAGGGTAGGTAGAGCTCACTTACAACGGGTTTCCTTGGAAACAAGACTCCGCCGGAGCACAGTTTCTGAGCCGAAGGCTCTTCTTTTCGGAGCCGTCAGGCGCTCCGGGGCTTCCGCCTCGTGCTAGGGGGTTCCCTAGGCTTTTTGGGGGGCTTTTCGGAGGTTTAGAGAGATTTTATAGAGAGAGAAAGAATGGGTGAAGGTGTGAGGTTGAAGGCTGCCCCGACACCTCTATTTATAGTGCTCCTGGAGCGTCACCACGTCGTGGTGTTGCGTAGGCTCCAAGTTTTCACCTGGTGCTGACAGGTGGCATCGCACACTGGGTGGAAATCAACCGATTTTCAAAAATTCATAACTTTCGCATACGAACACCATTTTCGATGTTCTTTATATCCACACGTAGGTAAAAATAAGATCTACAACTCTCATTTAGACTCCATCGGCTAATTTTCGACCGATCTTAAATTTAACGGTAAGTGGAGATTATACTGTTAAATGTCCGCGTAAAATTCATAACTTCTACATACGGACTCTGTTTTCGTCTATGTTTTTAACGTTGAGCTCGTATTAATGAGATCTTCAACTCTCATTAAGGTTGCGTAAGCCAAAACCGCTCGAACTAAAGTTCGAGTTCCGGGCTGTACACTGCTAAGCCGAATGTTAGAAAAATCATAACTTCCTCGTACGAAGTCAGATTTGGGCATTCATTTTATGGATGTTCTCGATTTAATGTATACCACAACTTTGGTTTAGATCACTAAGGCTAAAAAGTCCTTTATCGTAAATTCACTATTTACGTTTCCCGGTGCCGTGCCGGTTTTCCGTAAAACTTCGACTTATAACTTCTTTGTTATAACTCGGATTTCAGCATTCTTTATATGTACGGAACCCTTGAGACATATTATACAAATTGGTTAAGATTATTTATTCTAAATAATCTTTTGTCGAAAAGTCATTATCGACCCTATTATCTCTAAATTGACTCGCCTCGTTCTATGGGCGTTACAATTATCTCCCCATTAGGATGATTACGTCCCAGAATCATCAATGAAACAGGGCTCACATGATGACTCCATACGTTATATCTTCATCCTAAGTATTAATCGTAACTTTGATGTTTCTTTGAATGGGTGTCTAACTCTAAGACTTCCTGATTGCAGGCGGTGCTCGATCTTGCACTTGCTCCGTATCTCACGTTAGACTCTAAATTATGACCTTCAAGTCACAATCTTGATCCTCGCTGGATACGAAGTTAACATAAGTTCTTTTATTACTATCATGGACTGATGTGTTAAATTCTAATTACCTCTCATCGTATGTTGCAACGCTCAGACTCAGGTCTCTTAGAGTCAAATTCCAGAACAGAATATAACTTGTTAGAACAAAGTTCTTTTAGGATCGTATGATTCTAAGCAGGATATTAAATCAGAACGTAATAAAGAACACAAGTATGGCACTGAATATGTCGTATGATTAATGTGATAACACCTCAGAAGAGCTCAATAAAGAACTTCAATCCGTAGAGGTGTTTTGGGTTACAAGAATCAACGTGATTAACAACTATACAATATACGCATACATGCATGCATATATATATATATATATATATATATATATATATATATATATATACTATAACCCTAACAACTAATTTAGATAACAACGAAACTAATCTAGATAGACACGGATGGACAGGCCCAATCCGGATACAAAATATATGGCCAAAGATGCAACACAAATGGACTCAACAATCTCCCCTTTGCGTCTTTGGAGTTGAAACCTCATTCCTTTTAAACAACTGGAGGCTTCTTCACAGTTTTGAACACCTTCGGTACAACGGCTATCATATGATGGCGAAAAGTAATATACCAACGAAGCATGTCAGTAAAGTTCTTCTTATCAGCCGCTGAGTTCTGCTTGCATCGGTGTATGATATTGATGATATGCTCCAAACAGTCTGTTGAAAACAGATGCTTATCAGCCAAAGCAAACAGAAACTTGAGTCCTCCTCCTTTCGTGAACATGACAGTTAGATTGGATGAATCTATCTGTCCCAATTTCATCATGTTTACATCACCAGGTTTACGCGTTGTCTTCATAATTGGCTTTCTATTCATTACCTTTGCTATTTCCTGATCCATAGTTGCAAGCTCATGGATATAGCAGGCCAACATTCTCTTAAGATGATCTAAAATCGGCTCATACTCCTTAGGATCAGAGAGCAGAATGTTGTATAGCAGAATCCAGTCATGAGGATTGAGGTTAGGAAGATCTGCTAGAGAGATTATAGACACCATGTTTGTTGAACGACGGGTGATTTTGAAATTGACATTTACGAATCTCCCAGCAGGTGAAGGTTTCAGTACCTTGACTTTCATAATCTTCTGTACACTCCAAGTCAAGTACTGTGGTTGACCATACTTTAAGTAAGAATCAATCAATTCCATATCAACCTTCGGGTGTAGATGTGGAAACTCAACAGTCGCCTCAAAGCAGTGAAATGTAAAAGCTTTTCTGGTAATAGGCATATCAAACTACGAGTCTTTAGAGTTATCACAATCAAACGGAGCAACTGGTTCCAACCAATAAACAGAAGGAAACTCAATCGCTTGATTGATAAGTGTGTTTCTGTTCCACTCAGGAAACAAAGCCTTCTTGCATTGCAAGGCATCCTCTTCTTCCTTATTTTTCTTTTCCTGCTCCTCTGCTTCACTAGCCACTTTCATCGTTTCATCAAGCTCTCTATTTCTTTTCTTTCGTTTTAGAGCATCAGCTACAGTTTCTTCAACATCACTCTCACTGTCATCATTAATCTCTTTTTGCTTTGATTGAGAACCAGAACCCAAAGCTATATTAACCTTCGGTTCTGTTGTGACTTTCGGGTGTTCATCTTCTGTCTTCACAATCGGTCTCGTTTGAACAAAATAACGAGCACTACTCTCTCCCCCTTGTTTTGGAGGTACAACTCCCTCCGAAACACCTTTCATTTCACTTAAAATGGCAATAGCAGGAAGGAGTTTGGATTGAAGATGAGTCCGAATAATCAGAGTTAAGATCGGATCATGCGCTTCAAGAAAATTTGTCAGCAAATCTTTCACATCACCTGCACAACTTTTATAAACAGCCCTCTGAGTTTTCAACAAGGAAATTTCTTTCTCCGCTTGGGCCAGCTGCACTTTCTGAACATCAATTGTTGCTTGTTGTTTAGCCAAATCCTCCTTCAAGGCACTCTCTGTTGCAAGATTAGCAACAAGAGCATCAAAATGAGAATCCACTGATTTTAAGAAAGAAGTGGTTTCTATTTTAAGCTCAGAGCGTACAGCCTCAAACTTAATGGTTTCATCGTGAAGGGACTTAGAAAAGGAGTCAACAGAGTATTGATAGTTTGCTGCATGGGTGTCACCATGAGACTTCAACGACTCAAGAAAAATCTGAGTTGTATGAACAACCTCAGAAACTTCTTTGGTAGCCTGCTTACAGGTGGAGGTAGACTCATTAACTTCCTTCATAGATTTTTCAATTGCCAGAGTATACTACTCAATGGCTGTCTCCAGAAATGCTTTAAGAACAACACCACGATAGGCTTTGCTGTCGTCAAGCAATCGATCCAACTTCTCATGAATGCCCTGTATTTGTTGACCTGTGACAGGAGCATCAGTCTCATCATCAGTTGGAAGTCGGTAAGGACTGTAGTAGATCGATTCAAATTGCTCATCGCCTCCCCCAAGAGTAGCACCCAAATCAGATGATGGGGTTGGTGAAGGCGGTTTGGTAATGACTGGAGTTTCAGTCACAGTAGTAGCCCCTGTATCAGATACATTGACTTCCACTGTGGATTTAGGAATGGTAGTGGTTGATGATTCGGTTATAAGTGGAGAAGATAAGGGTACAATATAAATAGGAACGAAAGTAATTGGTGGTGGGACTGGAAAAGTTGTTGCTTGAGTGTTAAGGGGTGTAGTAACAATGGGAACAGAAAGTGGAACAGTTTGTTTCGGTGATTGGGTTGGAGTTGGAACTCTATTGTGATTTAGAGATTCTGGTGGAGTAGGAGATCGTGGAGGAGTGGGATCTCGGGGTGAGACATGATGAACCTCTTCTTCATCACTTTGCTCATCTGCATGATCTGTGTTTGGAGGAGTGTTGTCTCTAGGTCTGCGAGCCATCTTCTTTATTTTCTTTTGATTCGGTTGAGAAGTATCTCCTTCACCAGACTTGCGTTTAGAGGACTTGGACTTGCGTTCTTCAGGATCCTCTTTCTTTGAAACCCTCTTTCCTCTGTTGGTAGGCTTCTCCAGTGCATCCAAAGCTGCTTGTTGCTCAGGAGACAGAACTCTCGGTCCGATAGGAGGAAGTTTCCTATAGTCAGCCAAGACATTGCTCTTTTCTGTAATACCACGATACATGGTTTCAGGAATCGTTCCATAATGAGGATACTTGAGCAGATCAGAGAGAATTATCTTCTTTGTATGGAATGTGGCAATAGAAGCAAGTAGAGCATCCTGCATGATTGGAATCTCTAAAGAATTAATTGCCTTCCTTGTAATCAGGGTCCAAAAACGCCCACATGAAACTTTAGAATGCCGTGTCGATGCATTGAGACTTTGCACCACCTGAGACCAGATTATAGAGCCATAATCAAGATTGATCCCGTTGTAGAGGCCGTAAAGAATAGCGAGAAAACCCTTGCTAGTAGTATCGGAACCACCACATCATTATGCTAAACCCTTAATCAGTAGAGTGAGCAAGCCATTCCACTGAGAGGGTAAACAAGATTTCTTCACTTTGGTAATAGTTGTTAGCACATCGGTATACCCCATCTCATACATCATTGAAAATAGCTGAGATGTGGTGATAAAGTCTGGCGAGATGATAGAAGAATCTACTGCAACATTCAAAATCGAACAGAACTTTACCTATGAAACCGAAGCCTTCTTGTCATGGCTGGTAAAATAGATACGATCTTTGTTTTTGTCATAAGTCGCCATGGAATAAACTTGTGATAACAACGACATTGGGACTGCTTCAACCTGGGTTAGGGCTAAAACCAGGGGGAATATTTTAAACATTCCACAACCTACAGCATATATGAGTCATAAAAGAACGAATTAAGTTCGATGATCATATTTTGGTTAGGTTTAATGGTGAGCAAGGATGATGATGCCGTGTGTTCATGTACTGAAGAGGAAGTCGCCATTGATGAATGAAGAAGAAGATGAACAGTGTTTACTTGTCGTTTAAGTTTGAAAGAATTGAATGCTGGTAAAAGACAAATAAAATGTTCAACCCTTTATATACCATTGGCTGGAGAGAGAAAACCGTGATGATTATGATGAGATCACTAAAACGCCGCCTGTAAAAGTGCGATGTGACAGTGTGGTTACTCCCAGGTATACGTCAGCACGCATGGCTTTAGAAACCGTTCAAATTCACGCGCCTAAATCTTATCTTCAATCGGCGTTTGAAATTCCACAATAGCCCCTTGTTTGGTTGCAATAGATAACCCAAAACTCAAACGAAACAGTAACAAGAATGTTGGAAAACAAAAATTTTTGTGCATAAGTGTGACAAAGATAAAGAAACAAATCAAATGTGTATGGGATGTGAGTGATGTCTTATTATTAGACAGAAAGCAGATGATTCTGGGAAAGAATCACTTCCTTCAAAGTCAAGAGAGACTTGAAGTGCTTGTGTGGTTTCCCAAAAAGTACGATCAACTGTTTGTTAGTAAACATTGAAAGGCTTCTTTTACTCATAGGCTTAGGGTAGCTTATCTTCATCCGAACTTCGAGTTTTAACATAAAACCGAACGTTGGAAGAAGTACCTGTGAGACCGATGTGGTCTGTAGAACAGGTAGGTGGGATTTATTGTTTTAGTAACTATAGAGAAATCAGAAATCTCAAAAAAAATTAACTCGATCTCTTTGGGAAGAAATGCCTTGGTAGTAGACAATTTCATAAATGATCACACAAAAATAAAAAGAGAGATTTCCTTAGGTAACCAGTAAGTTCTTGAATATATAATTCACCATCAATTCATTTTTGGTGTTGGATATTGGGTTTCACTCAGCACGTGGTAAACGTATGTAAGATCACAAACACATATGTTGTGTAACCATAAACCTCAGTGGTAAAGACCGAGAGTCTCAAGGGTTACTTTGGTGAACCGAAAGTAGATGGAGAATATAAGGAGGTGGCTAAAGAACCAAATGTACCTTCTGCTAGATAATACTAACAGAGTAGAGAAACTCTTAAGTCATATGAGAAGAGTAAGGTAGCTCTAGACCGAGTAATATGAATTAGCCTGATTTGGAAGAAACGATAGGTGTAGATCGAATCATTAAGGCCTGCTCAAGATCGTAGAGGCTTAAGACAACATGCAGCAACATGCTTCGAGGGACCCTTAACTAGTTCATTTTGAAATTGAATCATACCTTCCTTAGATCCATAGTCGGTTATACGGGTATTCATATCACCTATGAAAAGTAAAGAAACACACCGAACAAACCAAACAGACAAACATACGAGTCAAATAAAACTTAGTGAAACTTTTGAATTTCTCTGAAAAAAATAATAAAAACAGAAACATAAAATATTTTTGGATTTTTGAAATTTTCTGAAAAAGAATAAAAACAGAAAGATAAAATATTTTTGGATTTTTGAAATTTTCTAAAAAAGAATAAAAACTGAAAGATAAAATATGTTTGGATTTTTGAAATTTTCTGAAAAAGAATAAAAGCAGAAAGATAAAATAATTAAGTTCAAATCAAAAGAAAGATATGTACAGAATATACAACCGAAACCTTATCTTTAAATGAGTGAAGCGAAATAGACTGAGCGTTCGGTTCATTTCGGTTCCAGAAAATTACGGAGCCGAGATAGACCGAGCGGTCTGTCCATTTCGGTTCCCTAAAAGTCTAGTGCCGAAATAGACTGAGCGGTCTGTCCATTTCGGTTGTCTAATTTTTAATGAGAGATTTGAGGATTCGGTAACGACTCTCCTTCCATCATGCCCAAGCCTTGTAAGATTTTGTTAAAGGTTGCTTCTGGTAAGGCTTTAGTAAAGATGTCAGCCAGTTGATCAGCAGATCGAACAAAGTGTACTTCCACGGTCCCATCTTCTACATGATCCTTGATGAAATGATACCTAAGTGCAATGTGCTTGGTTTTTGAGTGTTGCACTGGATTATGATAAATCCTAATTGCACTTTCAGAGTCACAATAGAGAGGAATCTTCTTTCTACTTAGCCCATAATCTCTTAGTTGACTTTGAATCCAAACCACTTGAGAGGTGCAAGATGCTGCAGCAATATATTCAGCTTCGGCTGTGGATAACGAAACACATGTTTGTTTCTTGGACTGTCAACTAACAAGTTTCCCGTCAAGAAATTGGCATCCACCTGTAGTACACTTTTTGTCCAGTCCACATCCTCCTAGATCAGCATCAGAGAAGGCTTGGTTGAAGAATCCAGATCTTGCAGGATACTAGAGACCGAGAGATGAAGTTTTCTTCGGTTATTGAAAATGTTCTTCACAGCAAGCATGTGAGGTTCTCTTGGATTGGCTTGAATCCTGGCACTGTAACAAACAGAAGACATAATATCTGGTCTACTAGTTGTTAGATACATAAGGGACCCGATCATTTGACGATAAAGTGTTATATCCACAGCAGGTTTCTCCAAAGATGGGGTTAGCTTAGTGCCAAATGCCATAGGAACCTTCACTTTTGAATCACCCTTCATTCCAAATTTTGTCAGTAAGTTCTTGGTGTATGCTTCCTTGTTTATAAAAATACCTTCTGGTCCCTGTCTAATATTCAAACCAAGGAAAAAGTTAATTGGACCCATTGTGCTCATTTCAAATTTAGTCTCCATCAACTTCCTGAATTTGGCTGTTAAGCTAGGATTCGTGGAGCCGAAGATGATATCATCAACATAAATCTGAACAATCATTAAATGTTCGCCTTCCTTCTTACGAAAGAAGGTTGGGTCAACCGAACCTTGTTTAAATTTTGACATTTTCAAGAAGTGAGTTAGCGTTTCATACCAGGCTCTTGGTGCTTGTTTTAGCCCATAGACAACTTTATCCAGCACATAGCAATGATCAGGGTATTTTTCATTCACAAAACCAGGCGGTTGCTCAACATAAACGGTTTCTTCTAATTCTCCATTCAAGAAAGCGCATTTGACATCCATTTGGAAAACTTCGAAGTTCTTGTGAGCAGCATATGCAAGAAAGATTCTGACAGATTCTAACCTTGCTACTGGAGCAAAGGTTTCTTCATAATCTATCCCTTCTTCTTGACAATAACCTTTTACCACCACCCAAGCCTTGTTACGAATGACATTCCCTTCTTTGTCCAGCTTATTTCTAAACACCCATTTCAGGCCGACAATAGAAGCATCTTTCGGTGTAGGAATCAACCTCCAAACTCTGTTGCGTTCGAACTCATGGAGCTCATCCTGCATTGCTTGAACCCAATCTGAATGATCAAGTGCAACATTTATAGTTTTCGACTCAATTTTGGAAATAAACGAATTAAACATACAAAATTTGACTTTAGAGAATAATGCAGTTTCTTTCGCCTTCAGTTAAGATCGAGTAAGAACACATTCTGAGGTTTCACCAATAATTTGCTGAATGGGATTTTCCTTTGTCCATTTCACTAATGGAGGATAACTTGGATCATATTCTAGATTCAATTCAGCTTCTACTTCTATTTCAACATCTGACATATCACCCTCACCTTCGTTAGTAGAACTATCACTTTCTTTCTCCTTCTCCCCTCGACTGGCGAAGTGAAATCTCTGTCAGCATCAGAGTCAACATTTCTTGTGGAAGTTGGTTTCTCCCCCTCGATTTGACTATCACTTGATTGTTTTGAATCAGTGTTTTCCCTATCATCTAAACCTTTAGATGTTGGGGATGAACTTGGATTCTCCCCTTCAATAGAAACTTCGGTTGTCTTTGAAGTTGTAGAGCTCTCCCCCTGGAACGTTGAATCTTTGCTTGGAGAGCCTGTTGATGACTTAGTACTTGGTGGTTCACTTTCCATCTCTTTAGTAGCTTCGTCTATGACCTTCTTGAGATTGTCGAGTTTGTTATCTACTGCCGTTGCCTCTGAATAAATTGCTTTTTCTGGTTCATCAAATAGCCGAATGTATTCCTCAAACAAGTTAGATATTGGAACCGAGACCTGTCCAGATTCTGGGAATATGTCTCCTAATGCACTTTCAGTCCTTTGAACCTTCTGCATATAATTTTCATCAAAGGAGACATAATAAGTCTCTTCAATTTTTTTGGAGTGCTTATTCAACACCCTATATGCTTTTGATGACAGAGAGTAACCTAGAAATACGCCCTCGTCGGCTTTAACATCAAACTTATTTCGGTTCTCTTTAGAATTAAGAATAAAGCACCTTGAACCGAAGATATGGAAAAATTTGACATTCGGTTTCCTATTGTTTAAGATCTCATAAGGAGTTATGGAGAATCTCTTGTTGAGCAAGGACCAATTCTGAGTATAGCATGCAACAACAATTGCATCAACCCAGAAAGATAAAGGTAGGGAAGCAAAACTTAACATGGTTCTGGCTGCTTCACATAACGAGCGGTTTCATCTTTCAACAATCCCATTCTGCTGTGGTGTATAAGGGGCCGAAAAATTGTGAGTTATCCCCTTATCAGCCAGAAAGTTCTCAAAATCCTTGTTCTTGAATTCCAGACCATTGTCACTTCTGATGTTTCTGACCGTTTTCTTTAGTTGTACTTCCACTTGCTTGATGATTGCCTTTAGCTTGGGAGTAGCATCTGATTTCTGCTTAAGAAAGAAAACCCATGTGAAGCGTGAAAAATCATCTACAATGACAAGAATGTACTTACTTCCACCGATACTCTCTTTTAATGGTATACACCTTGATTTTTGTTTTATCTTCTTTAAATTTTGGTGTATCAGTTGGGGTTGTTGTTGATGGTTTAGGATTTTTCGTTTGATTCCTAGTTTTAATGGAGGATTTCTTATTTTCCTTCTCAGAGTCTGATACCAACTTTCCTTTTCCTTTGATGTCCTTTAAAGAATTTGTTTCAACTTGGGACTTGGAGGATCCATAACTAGGATTGGGACCGAATCTGGGTTTAGGACTGAATCTGGGTCGAGGACTAAATCTAGGTCAAGGAACAAAAGTGGGTTCAGGACCGAGACATGACTTTCGGTTCTGGGATTTGGAATAGTAGGAATTTGCACTGAAATTTTCCTTCAACTTTTCCTTTCCCTTGTCCATGGATCCTTTCCTGGGAGGCTCATAGTTGGGGATTTTGAGAATTCCATTGCCTTTTCCTTTCATTCATATTCATGGCATATCTCTGATTTCTCAAGCGTGTCTGTTCAGCTAGCTCCTTCTGAGATTTGTGAACATTGAAGCTGGCCTTCGGTTTCTCCTTCTGAGTTGCAGTTGTCTTACCTTTCATTTTAGATTCTATACTCTTCTTAGTTTGAACTTTCGGTTCTTCCCTCTTGATTGGAACATCAGGTTCAACCATTGGTTCCTCAGGAACATCTTTGGTTCCACTTGAGCTTGGAATGTCGAAACTGGAGGGTTTGTTGATTGGTTCTGGTATGTATCTACCTTTGACTCTCCATGTGGTTTTCTCAGATAGTCCCATAGTCTCGTCTGCGTTGTCAATAGGAGCATACCAGAAATAATCTTCGCATCCTTCAGCGTTATCTTAGTCAACTATGATTCTTAATTCTGCCGTTTGCCTTTGAGTGACCCCAGTCACAGCATAAACCTGAAGGGTCCAATATACCGGCCCACCCTAGCAATTAGCCTGAAGGGTCCAATATACCGGGGTCCCAACTTGCCCATTTTCCTGAATCGTATCACCCCTTTCCAAGGAGAGACCTTTAGGAGCACAAGGTCGCCAACCTCAAACTCGAGCTCGAACCGCTACCTGTCCGCATAACTATTCTGGCGACGCTGCGCAGTCAACAACCTCTGCCTGACGTGCTGAATCTGCTCGGTCGTCTGGAGTACAATCTCCGTGCTAACCATCACCTCCTGCCCCACTTCTCCCCAACAGATGGGGGTGCGACACCTCCGACCATACAACAACTCAAAGGGTGGCATACCAATGCTCGAATGATGGCTGTTGTTGTACGAAAACTCTGCTAAAGGCAGATAGGTGTCCCAGCTCCTCCAAAATCCAAAACACATGCACGGAGCATATCCTCAAGCGTCTGAATCGTCCGCTCGCTCTGTCCGTCTATCTGCGGGTGGTATGCGGTATTGAAATGCAGTCTCGTACCCAACTCCTCATGAAACTTCATCAAAAACCTGGAAGTAAAACGCACATCACGATCTGAAACAATCGACATCGGAACCCCATGCCGCGATACCACCTCCCTCACGTATAGTTCCACAAACTTCTCCGTAGAAGAGCTCTCGCTGATGGATAGAAAATGAGCGCTCTTCGTCAATCTATCCACGATCACCCAAATTGCGTCGACTCCCCTCGCAGTCCGCGGCAATTCGGTGATAAAATCCATGGTAATCTGTTCCCACTTCCATTCTGGAATCTCTAGCGGCTGCAACTTACCATGCGGACGCTGGTGCTCGCCCTTAACCTGCCGACAAGTCAGGCATCTCTCAACAAACCATGCAACATCCCTTTTCATACACGGCCACCAATACTCCTTCCTTAGGTCCAAATACATTTTCGTAGCCCTGGGATGAATCGAGAATTTCGATCGATGCGCTTCCTCTATCAAAATAGTATGCGTACCGCCCACAAACGGTACCCAAATCCGACCCTGAAAAGTCATAAGTCCTCGACCATCCGTAACGAATCCTGATACCTGACCCACAACCCGCTCCCACTTCTGGTTTTGCAGCCTCAGCCTGAGCTCCTCGAATGGTATCTAAAATCGGGGTCATCACCGTCAACCTCATACAAATATCTCGGATCGGGGCGCTTTCCGCCCTACGGCTCAACGCGTCGGCTACCACATTAGCCTTACCTGGGTGGTACAGGATCTCACAATCGTAATCCTTCACCACATCCAACCATCTCCTCTGTCGCATATTCAGGTTTGGTTGATCCATCAAGTACTTCAAACTCTTGTTGTCCGTGTAGATGGTACACCGAACCCCATAAAGATAATGCCCCCAGATCATGAGGGCAAACACCACAGCCCCCAATTCCAGGTCGTGGGTGGGATATCTCGACTCATGAGGCTTCAACTCCCTCGAAGCATACGCTATCATATGCCCCCTCTGCATAAGCACCGCCCCTAAACCCGATATAGATGCATCACAGTACACCACAAAATCCTCCATCCCTTCCGGGAGTGCAAGCACTGGGGCCTCGCACAATTTCTGACGAAGGGTCTCGAATGAGGACTGCTGCTTCGGTCCCCACGAAAATGCAACACTCTTCCGGGTCATCCTAGTAAGTGGCATGGCGATCTTGGAGAAATCCATGATAAACCTGTGATAATATCCAGCCAAACCCAGAAAGCTCCTGATCTCGGTGGGCGATCTCGGCACTTCACAACTCATCACCGCCTCTATCTTGGCCGGATCGAACAAAATCCCTTTCTGGTTAACGAGGTGCCCTAGGAACTGGATCTCTCGTAACCAGAAATCACACTTGGAGAATTTGGCATGAAGCCTCTCCGATCTTAGAACTCCAAGAATCTCCCTCAAATGCTCCTCTTGCTGCTCCCTAGACCTCGAATATACCAGAATATCATCAATGAAAACGATCACCAACCGATCCAGCATCGGCCTGCACACCCTGTTCATGAGATCCATGAACGCAGCTGGGGCATTGGCGAGCCCAAAAGGCATCACCACAAACTCATAATGTCCATAACGAGTTCTGAAAGCAGTTTTCTAAATATCTTCATCCCGAACCGTCATCTGATGATAACCCGACCTCAAGTCTATCTTGGAGAACCAAGATGCCCCCTGCAACTGATCGAACAGATCGTCGATCCTAGGTAACAGATACCGGTTCTTAACCGTCAACTTGTTCAACTCCCGGTAATCGATACACATCCGGTGTGAACCATCCTTTTTCTTGACGAACAAAATCGGCGCTCCCCATGGTGAGCTACTCGGTCGGACAAACCCCTTCCCCAATAGCTCCTGAAGCTGCGAGGATAACTCCTGCATTTCCGGTGGAGCGAGACGATAAGGCGCCTTGGCGATGGGCGCCGCTCGCGGAACCAAATCGATACGGAACTCCACTTGCCTTTCCGGAGGCACACCTGGTAACTCTTCGGGGAACACATCCGAAAACTCGCATACAACAGGAACGTCATCAACCGAATTGGGCCTCCCCGCGGCCACTCGAGTATCCGTCACGTAGGCTATGAATCCATTACAGCCCTGCTACAAACTCTACCTCACCCTAGCAGCCGAACAAAACGCCGACCCACACCGGGTCCCCTCGGCGTATACAAAAAGCACTCCCCCACTAGGGTATCGAATCGTCACCACCTGTCTCTCGCAGTCAATAACTGCCCCAAACTTAATCAACCAGTCCATGCCACGATAACGCAGACATCCCCCATCGCTATAGGAACCAAGTCTATAGGGAATTTGACACCAAAAATCTCGAGCACACATCCTCGAATCACGTCTGCGGCATATATCACTTTCTCATCAGCTATGGAAACCCTCAGAGGTTGACTCATCACTTCCCGATCAGTACCGAGGTGCTGACTAAAAGCCAGAGATACGAAAGACCGACTCACACCCGAGTCAAATAATACTAAAGCAGGTACAGAATTCACAAGCAAAGTACCTATGCATATCATGAAATAAGCATAACATCTCATAAAAGAATAATAAATACATGAAAGAATACATACCAGCCACAACATCAAGCGCCGCGCGGACCTCCTCCGCAGTCAACTGGGAAGCTCTCCCACGAGCCCTCGGGGCCTCGGCCTTCACTAGTCGAGTCTTAGTAGCCCTAGCAGCTGGTGCAGATCCCTGGAGAAGCTAAGGGCACTCAGCCTTCCGATGGCCGGTCTGGTTGCAATGAAAGCAGACCATAAACCCCTTGGGGCAATCCTTAGCAATGTGCCCCTCCATGCCACACTTGTAGCAAGCACCTGATCGACATGTCCCCTCGTGACCCTTGCCGCACTTTCCGCAAGTGCGACCCTTCTGACCTCCCGTCCTCGAATTTGCAGACTTAGTCCGCTTGGCTACCGGCTGAGACTAAGCTGGCCGCCGATCCACCCGTTGAGACTCGGCCTCCTCCCTGGCCTGGGACTCCAACTCGATCTTACGCTTCCTGGCATTCTCCTGAAGCTCAGCAAAAGTCTGATATGTCGAGTTCGATACGAACTCCCGGATATCCCTACTCAACACACCCAAATACCGGCTCATCCGAGCCTGCTCCGTGGACACCTGCTCGGGGCAGAATATCGCCCTCTCATGAAACTTCCGCGTGATCACCGTGATAGAATCATTACCCTTCTTGAGGGTCAAGAACTCCTGAACTAACTATTCCCTCTCCACTGGGGGAACATACTCATCTCTGAACATGGTGGTAAATCTCTCCCATATCACAGCTGAAACCTCTGCTAGAGTGAAGTTCGCCGTCACGAACTTCCACCAATCCTTTGCTCCCAGGCGGAGCTGGTTCAAAGAGAACCGTACCCTCAGATGCTACAGACATGAACAAGTGTAGAAGCATCCCTGGATATCAGCAACCCATCTCATTGCAGCGATCGGATCCTGCGTCCCGTCAAACTCAGGTGGCTTCGTGTTGCTGAACTCCCGGAACAGCAACGAGTCACCTCCCTGTGGTCTAGCAGCGGCCACAGCTGCGGTAGCTATAGCGGCTGCAGCCTCAGTCAACGCGGCGTACCGCTCATCAAATGTCTCCATCAGAGTGGTCTTAATAGACCCAAACATCTCCGGAATCTCAGACCGGATCGCTGCAGCCACCTCCTCATGAATCATCTGACGAATCTCCTCGTCACTCACACTGCTCGAACTAGGTCTGTGGCGTGGTCCAACCATGATGCCTCTGAGATACAACATAGAAATATCAGAGACTCTATCGAACATAATCGCACTCGATAACGCAACCCTACTCAGTCTCCGATACCCATGGATTCTTACTTGGGTTGCCCACTGACCCAGTGTCTTCGGTAGTACGGGCCCAATACTACCGACTACACCGTATTAGCATTCACCCCAAGTCCTCCTCCCTAAACCCCGGATTCTAAGTACTCTATTCTTGCCATGCACTAGCTACCCGCTCACTCTCAAAGCATCTCATAGCAACAGATTTCCCTAGACTAAGGCATCACAA
Source organism: Lactuca sativa (assembly GCF_002870075.4). Classification (NCBI taxonomy): domain Eukaryota; kingdom Viridiplantae; phylum Streptophyta; class Magnoliopsida; order Asterales; family Asteraceae; genus Lactuca; species Lactuca sativa. The sequence goes on along the minus strand of NC_056626.2, from coordinate 323,312,917 downwards.
ATCAGGCCAATCTAGTCCTAATATGAATACCTAGTCTTCTAGCATGCATTTCATATCATATCATATCATATCATATCTCATAACACATATTGTAAGGGTATTTTGGGGATTTTTACCGTTCGGGCGCTGGCTGATCGTACACACTGCTTCATCCTTGCTTACCACAAAATCCTTTATAAAAATTTTTATGCTTTTGTTTTTGAAAGATTTTTCACAAATCCTCGGTTTGAGTTTAGTTACGCCCGAAGGTGTACCCGAATCCCTCAAACCAAGGCTCTGATACCAACTTGTAACAATGGAGATTTTAAAACGAAATTTTCATTTCTTAAAAATATATTTCCATCCAAAATAATTCATAAAGATCCAATGTATCATTTCAGAATACAAATCATATAAATATCAAGATCATAAAACCCCCATCAGTGTGTACAGATCACGCCGGCGCCTTCCCACGGTCCTTGCTGGTACCTGAAACACATATCACATAACTGTAAGCATAAATGCTTAGTGAGTTCCCCAAAATACAACCTACGCACATATGCCTTTCCAGGCCCTGACCTTCCGGTCCATGTGTCTCAGGGGACCTCCGTCCCGACTAGGTAAACCTTCCGGTCCTACCCACGCCAACCTTACGGTCCACATTACAACGCCTTCCGGCCCATAACGTATTCGCTTTCTGGCCCATAAAATAATGCCTTCCGGCCCATATCAAGCATATCATACATGGCACACATAACAGATATATCTCATACCAAATCCGACCTTCTGGTCACACAGTCAAACCCTTTTGGGTATAGTATAGTGAGAAGACTCACCTCGTGGAAAGTCTAAGATCTCGTGTCCTTGCTAACATCGACCCCGAACGACGACTCAACCTCGCCTAAACATGAAAATATCATTTATTACACAAGGACTTCCACCACTTAGATCTTTACTCCTTATCATCATTCCTCAGAGGGTAAAAGACCATTTTACCCTTCCTTGACCTAAAGTCCTCAAGTTGACCAAAACCCTAAAAGTCAACAAAAGTCAAACCTTGAGAGTACACGGGGCATACGTCGCCAACCCCTCCCTGATCGGGGTCTCCACCCAGTACGCTGCGCGTACTGGATGTTACGCCCAACGTAACCCCCAGAATCAGCCACTCTCCATTTCTGGTCTTAATCGGTTAAGCCATTACTTCCACTTCTAGATCCGACTCTTCTAATGTGTCTAAACCCATAAAGTCGAGACCTTTAAGCCTTGGCACGGCTGTAAAGGCTCCAACATCACCATACAACCTTTTATTCAAACTCAAGGACCTTGATCTCATGCATGGTGAAATCCCCACGTCCAAGATGCCATTTTTATGAGTCTACAACTCCAATAGATCAGAAATATGAAGTATCTAAGCTTATGGAGGCCATTTGCACAAAAGTCTCCACCTTTGGGACTTAAACCCTAGAAAATAACCTTTTAAGCATACAACACGAACCAAGTGACAAGATCCGAACTTTATACCTGGAAATGAAGCTTTAGCCTTTGCAAAGTTCAGATCTACACTTGAGCACCACTTCTAGCCTCTCCAACAAGCTCTTCTTCTTCTATGCAACCTTGAAATGGCACCACCAAGCTTAGAATACACACATAATGGCCTAAGAATGGGGGTACAATCTTTTTAGGGTTTCACTCTGAGGGATGGTGGCTGAGAAGACCAGCCACATGTTCCTTTTATAGCCCCATCAAAGGAATTTAGGGTTTGGGTCTGAATAAGTTACGCCGGGCGTAACCTTGGGTACGCCCCTGGTACCTGAGGGGAAACGCGTCCAAAATGAGGCGAGCGAGTACGCGCAACATACACCTTGTACGCCCAGCGTACTCGCCTACCATGAAAACCCTAATTCACAAACTTAACCAAGATGTAAAGCCAAAAGAATAATACCTGGATATCGGGCTGTTACACCTTCTACATAAGCCACCTTTCTGATCGAGAAGTCTCCATTAGATATCATGTCGTATCCTTTGATTGTTCCATAGGAATTGTTTCCAAACTTCACAGACCCAGCATCTTTCAGGGACCGAAACTCTCTTAGCTCCTCCTTCCTCCCTGTCATGTGACGCGAGCAGCCACTGTCTGTATACCATTCGTCGTCAAACTGCTCGTCACTGATTACCTACAAATTCAAGCAGATTTAGGAACCTAAAGTTACTTGGGTCCTGGTGAGTTTTTCACAGAGAAAGGAATAACTACAGAAAGATCAACTAAATAAGTTTGTTTAATAAGAGTGGTTTGATCTTTTCTTTTAATGGTGTACACCTTGATTTTTGTTTTATCTTCTTTAAATTTTGGTGTATCAGTTGGGGTTGTTGTTGATGGTTTAGGATTTTTCGTTTGATTCCTAGGTTTGGTGGAGGATTTCTTATTTTCCTTCTCAGAGTCTGATACCAACTTTCCTTTTCCTTTTATGTCCTTTAAAGAATTTGTTTCAACTTGGGACTTGGAGGATCCATAGCTAGGACTGGGACCGAATCTGGGTTTAGGACTGAATCTGGGTCGAGGACCGAATCGAGGTCAAGGACCAAAAGTGGGTTCAGGACCGAGACATGACTTTCGGTTCTGGGATTTAGAATAGTAGGAATTTGGACAGAAATTTTCCTTCAACTTTTCCTTTCCCTTGTCCATGGATCCTTTCCTGGGAGGCTCATAGTTGGGGATTTTGAGAATTCCAATGCCTTTTCCTTTCATTCATATTCATGGCATATCTCTGATTTCTCAAGCGTGTCTGTTCAGCTAGCTCCTTCTGAGATTTGTGAACATTGAAGCTGGCCTTCGGTTTCTCCTTTTGAGTTGCAGTTGTCTTACCTTTCATTTTAGATTTTGTACTCTTCTTAGTTTGAACTTTTGGTTCTTCCCTCTTGATTGGAACATCAGGTTCAACCATTGGTTCCTCAGGAACATCTTTGGTTCCAATTGAGCTTGGAATGTTGAAACTGGAGGGTTTGTTGATTGGTTCTGGTATCTATCTACCTTTGACTCTCCATGTGGTTTTCTCAGATAGTCTCATAGTCTCGTCTGCGTTGTCAATAGGAGTAGACCAGAAATAGTCTTTGCATCCTTCAGCGTTATCTTCGTCAACTATGATTCTTAATTCTGCCGTTTGCCATTGAGTGACCCCAGTCACAGCATAAACCTGAAGGGTCCAATATACCGACCCACACTAGCAATTACCCTGAAGGGTCCAATATACCGGGGTCCCAACTTGCCCATTTTCCTGAATCGTATCACCCCTTTCCAAGGATACACCCTTAGGAGCACAAGGTCGCCAACTTGAAACTCGAGCTCGAAGCACCGGGGCCTCGCACAATTTCTGACGAAGGGTCTCGAATGAGGACTGCGGCTCCGGTCCCCATGAAAATGCAACACCCTTCTGGGTCATCCTAGTAAGTGGCACGGCGATCTTGGAGAAATCCTTGATAAACCTGCGATAATATCCAGCCAAACCCAGAAAGCTCCTGATCTATGTGGGCGATCTCGGCACTTCCCATCTCATCACCGCCTCTATATTGGCCGGAACGACCAAAATCCCTTTCTGGTTAACGAGGTGCCCTAGGAACTGGACCTCTCGTAACCAGAAATCACACTTGGAGAATTTGGCGTACAGCCTCTCCGACCTCAAAACTCCAAGAATCTCCCTCAAATGCTCCTCGTGCTGCTCTCTAGACCTCGAATATACCAGAATATGATAAATGAATACGATCACCGACCGGTCCAGCATCGACCTGCACACCCTGTTCATGAGATCCATGAACGTAGCTAGGGCATTGGTGAGCCCAAAAGGCATCACCACAAACTCATAATTCCCATAACGAGTTCTAAAAGCAGTCTTCTGAATATCTTCATCCCGAACCCTCATCTGATGACAACCCGACCTCAAGTCTATCTTGGAAAACCAAGATGCCCCCTGCAACTGGTCGAACAGATCGTCGATCCTAGGTAACGGATACCGGTTCTTAACTGTCAACTTGTTCAACTCCCGGTAATCGATACACATTCGGTGTGAACCATCCTTTTTCTTGACAAAAAAAATCGGTGCTCCCCAAGGTGAATACTCGGTCGAATAAACCCCGTCTCCAACAGCTCCTGAAGCTGCGAGGATAACTCCTGCATTTCCGGTGGAGCGAGACGATAAGGCGCCTTGGCGATGGGCGCCGCTCCCGGAACCAAATCGATACGGAACTCCACTTGCCTTTCCGGAGGCACACCTGGTAACTCTTCGGGGAACACATCCAAACTTTTTGATAGACCAAGTCCTTTTCCTTGAGTTTTGGTTTCTGTTCTTTTGACAGACGAGCAAACTCAATGGAGTTTTTTGATATTAGAGGCTTTTCATTCTCGATTTCATTTTTCATAAACTTAGATCAATCAACTTCATCCTCTACTGAGATTTCACTCATCTCGCTTTCCGCATCAAATTCAGACGAATTATCTAAGTTTATTCTATTATCTTTAACAATTTTGGCATTTGACAGATCGAATGTTTGTATAGTTTCAGTTTTAATCTTTTGCCTATCATTTTCATCTAAGATATTTTTTAACATACTTTTATGTTCCTTAGAATCGATGAAGGTTTCTATCTTATCTAAACCTAGCCTATACAAACTTGACGTCTCTTCAGAGGACACTTCTGATTCACATTCTGCTATAACTTCATCTTCCTTAAATTCAAGAAAGGGCAAAATCATTTTATGAATTTTCTTTCCAATTTCACAGCTTAAATGTAATTAAGCAATATTAGTATAAAGACGATTAGCAATTAAACAAAAAACATTTATTTGTTTTAATAACTTTAAATTGTCTCTTTGTAAATAAATACTTTCACCCCTAGCTCTAACTAACTCCACTTCCTTCAGCTCAATCCACATTCTCCTTTCCTCATTTTTTGAAGACACCCTGCCGAGTTGGTCAGTTAGGTTAGAATTCGCTAAGCGGGTTTGCATGAGGCTACTACTTAGGTTAGAAAATTTAAAGTTTAATTCATTTAATTATTCTTGATAATCAGTTTTTGAAATTTTAAGAGACTCAAGAATGAAATGTACCTTTTTGATCAATCGATCGCAGTCGTTGATCTTCTCACTCATCGGCTTGGCCGCAAAACACTTGTTTTCTGTCAGGTTCAGTTCCGTATCTGCACTTTCGGTTGATGGACCAGCAGTGACGTTAAAGCACTTTCCACCCGAACCTTCATTCTTTGCCACATACGCCTTTCCATGAGTGGGCCTTCTAACCTCTTCGTCTTCAGAGTCGGTTGACCAGACTTCTACGCAACCGAACTCATCTTCCCTAGCATTCTCCTGTACGATTAAGGCATTCATCAAGCTGTTGGACGCCTTTTTCTTCTTGACTTCTTCTAATTTTCGCATATAATACGCCTCATCATCTTCACCCTCTCTTTTCTCAGCCATCTTTCTCAACATGCAATCGTTGGCAAAATGGTTCTTGCCGTGACAATAGTTGCAGTCGTATCCAGAGTCTCCAGCAAGCTTGCTCTCCTTTTTCTCTTCATCCTTTTGAGAGGAGACTTTCGGTTCATCCTTCATCTTCTCAAAACTATAACTTCCCTGCCAGTTTCGGTTCTTGCTGACGGGAAATTTTCTCCTTGCCAATTTCTTTGGATTTGTGACCATCAAGGCATACTCCTCACTTGTAAGGTCGCACTCTGACATGTCTGAGTCTTTTTCTTCATCTGCAATACTTTTTCCTTTAGAAACAAGAGCCAACGATCCCACACCAGAGACCACTTTCGCTTCCTTGGTTACAACACTTTCATGAGACTTTAGTATACCTAATAGTTTCGCTAACGAGTACGATTTGAACTGTTCATGCGCCTTCACAGTGGAAACCACAACCATCTATTCTGGTCTCAGCCCGTTCATGAACGTTACTTTCTGCTCGATCAGCTTTCTCTCTATCCCATGCTTGACTCTTACTAAGGAGATGATTGAACCGATCAAGGGTCTGTACAAGCTTCTATTCAGGTTTCTGTTCGAAAACTCCAAATTCTGATAGTAACAGAGTTTGAATGGAGTGTTCTAGATCTTCATCAGTTGAGTAAAGTTCCTTCAACCTATCGCAGATCTCTTTAGCAGTTGTGGATGAACCTACTAGCCGAAAGGTGTCAGATTGCAGGGCGAATCTTATCATTCGCATGGCATTAACGTTACACAAGAGATTGTCCTTCTCATCTTGTGGCATCTTCTCAACATCCGTCGCCAAATTGTTGTAATCCATTTGCGACTTAACAGTCGTGTTTGTTCTTGAATGTACAAATGGTCCAAGAGTGATAGCTTCCCAGATCAGATAGCCATTGTCTTCAGATCCAACCACGTAATCTTCAATGTGATGAGCCCATACTTCGTAGTCTTGAGTATAGAGTATGGGTACTCTTGTTGTTGATCCGATTCTATTTGAGATGTTAATGGGGTTTGTATGCGAATCATCGTGAGACATGGTGAGCTGCTAGAATCATACCTGTAAACTTGAGATTAGGGTTTTATAAAAAACAAAGTTGTCGTCGATATGAAGACGACAGCTTCTATTTATACAATAAAAGCGGAAACCCTAAAGTATTATGAATACAGAAGGAATGTGTATTGATCACACAGTCTCCTGCTCTGATACCAATTGTTAGAACAAAGTTCTTTTAGGATTGTATGATTCTAAGCAGGATATTAAATAAGAACATAATAAAGAACACAAGTATGGCACTGAAATGTCGTATGATTAATGTGATAACACCTCAGAAGAGCTCGATAAAGAACTTCAATCTGTAGAGGTGTTTTGGGTTACAAGAATCAACGTGATTAACAACTATATAATATACGCATACATGCATGCATATATATACTATAACTCTAATAGCTAATCTAGATAACAACGAAACTAATCTAGATAGACACCGATGGACAGGCCCAATCCGGATACAAAATATATGGCCCAAGACGCAACACAAATGGACTCAACATACCTTCCTTCATGTTCTAATGTGATACAATCACATTTCAATATGTAGCATTTCTAGCTACAAGCTTTTTACTTTAACGGCGATTCGCGATACTCCTATTGGTTGCTTCGATTATCTTTTATTTCAATTTTCCGGCTTAAGTGAGATGCCACATCAAACTTGGTTCTCTGAACCACGTAGCATATTCATCTCAGTCGAACTCGATTTGATATAACCACTAGGGTCGAAATAACAATCATCTTCTTAGTCATTACCGAAACGATGGTAACGACATACTTGAATAAAACGGAATCAATTACTAGCTCCTTGGCAACCTTGTGACTTTCCCTGATCAAGGTGTGAGTCCGGTGCTTCCGGTAGTATTGGCGTCTACTACCATTCACACCTACTCATACTCGTCCCAAGTATTGTCTTGTAGTTTTCCATGTCACCATACAAAAATAATCACATAATAGCTTAACAAACCAGATAACAGAATGATCGTTTTATATTATTCCTTGAATTGATTACATAGGTGTTCAAGTTCAACCTAGACTATGCCTCTAACAGGCTACATCACGAGGTACTATCTAGACGGCTACTTCGTAACTCGATCTTTGGATATCAAGCCTTCACTCCTGAATCCTCGCATTGTCATCTGCTTCGTCAAGGATCGTTTGAAATGCTCTCGCCTTTGGATTTGGCAGCACATTTGGCTTTGTAGCCCCTTATCTCTTGGGGTAGTCTTGCTTTAATTGCCCTTCCTCGTTATATTCGTAACACCCTCTTTGGTTGAGTGTACACGCGTTGTCATAGTGCCCATGCTTCACACACTTGAAACAAGTCACCTCCTCATCGCATTTTCCAGTGTGTTTCTTTTTGCACTTTTCCCACAATCTTTCTGCACTTCCCACTCCTCTAAACTTCCTAGTATTGGAATTTCTCTTCTCAACGGGCCTTGCCGATCCTTCGAATTTCCTCTTTTTGCCAACCTCAACCTTGCTGGCAGCTCTTCCCTTCATCATATCTTCCACAGATTTGGCAACCCAGATAGCTGCTTCCAGAGTAGGTGCCTGACGTACTGGCACCACGTACTCCCATGGAAGTCCTTTTGCGTACTTGTCGATTTTCGTCAGCTCATCCGGAACAAGACGCAAGGTGAACTCCATATTTTCTGTGAAGTTGTTGGTGTATTCATCAATAGACATGCTTCCTTTCTTCATGGTATGGAATTGGTTTTCTAAGTTAAGCAGATTTTGGGCTGAACAGTACTTACGTTTGAACTGCACCAAAAACTCTTCCCACGTCAGTTGCAGGGGCTCATTGGGGCTTAGAGTCTTCGCCAGAGTGTTCCTCCAACGAACCGCACCTCATCTGAACTGGTGTACCACAAACGTGGTTTGTAGTTTGCCTCTGCAACCACACGTCATGAAGGCTAAGTCCATCTTCGAGATCCAATCCATGACCCCGATCGGATATTCCTTTCTAGTGAAAGTCGATGGATTGCAAGTCAGAAAATCCTTGCACTTGCATCCATTCCTCTCGACTCTGTCACCCTGGTTGTTTTGTCGAACTATTGGTGGGTTGGCTTGACCAACGGTCCCACTGTAGTTCCCTCCTTCTGACCGCCCATCGTTCAATTCGGGCTGTTCAACTGGAATTGTAGGTTCGTCCCTATCTTCACGCAACATTTGCCTCATTTCTTCCCTTTGTTCAGCTAACATAGCCTGCATCATGGCTTGTACCCCAACCATGGTGATTGGCTCAGGTGCAACTTCTACTACGAATGGTATTTGCTGTATCACTGGGGGCTGATCTCGGTTCCCATTTGCATTCACGTTTCCGCTACGGGTCCTTGCCATCTTGATCTACACACCAAATAAGGTGAATCTAGATCTTTATTTAGGATTGACATTTAAATCATCCTTATCACTCTGAAATGTTTATATGCTAGTTCTAATATCGTAGTTAAACGCTTAGAATCCTAAACACATAAGGTTTCCAGATCCGGTCGGCAATTGACCATAAATCTGAACAAATAATAGCATATCAGGCACAAGCATTTAGCACATAAAAGCATTTTAGGCACAATTCCTCAAAAATAAACTAGTGCTCACACCTCACAATCATCGCTTAGCATTCTAAGTTTAAGTCTAGAAATAAATCCATATTCCTAGTTCGCTTAAACTAATGTTCTGATACCAACTGTGACATCCCCATTTTCACGGCCAGAAAAGATCGATTTTGTTTATGCTTTATGAAAATCAGAGTACCTCTTTTAATAAAAATGTTGCGGAATTTGTTCCCAGAAAAACACGATAAATATGTTATCAAAGCATTTCCGAAGAAATGTATTTTATTCATTTTAAAACATTTGGGATGTCAGCGTCAATACAGAAACATAAGCATAAACAGAACTTACATTCATTTACACTAGTGATCTACATCTATTTTAATTCTCTCAGTGTAATGTAACTTCATATCGACACCTATGATATAAATAAACTGAGTAGGTCAGGTTGGGAAATCTGGTGAGTACATAGGGTTTTCAACCCACAATAATATAATTATTATATTTAAACATCAAACAATCAACCCAATTACCCATTCTCATTATCTTCTTAAGGATTTACCCTAAGGATCAGCTAATCCGTGTTCATTCATTCCTAAGGATCATCCTAAGGAAACAACATGAAGTCCATTGTCGCCAATGACACAGTGGTCAAGCGCATCTGCTAATATTATCGCGTAGGCGCAGCTGCCAGAATTGGGACATTTTCTATGAGGCGCTCTGTCGGTATTGAGCTTTAAACGCTACTGTCATGGTCATAAGGCTCCCTATTAGGTGCACCTGCCGATACTTTCCTTAGAGCGTAGCTGCTAGGACGTTTACCGTAGATCTAAAACATCTACGGGTTGTGGCGCAGCTGCCACTGCTCATCTATAGGGTACTATGTCCATTGCTGCCAATGTTTACCTATAGGGCACTAGGTCCATACTACTAATGTTCCTCTATTTCAGCTTTTATCCCTAATCATTCATCTACCCATGTTTTACCCAACATATTTTGTAGATATAAAATACTTTATACAGTTTACATCATTTAAAGTGTGTATACAAATCGTTCACCAGCATAGACAACAACTATTCAGACAATATGCACACATAGCACGTAATTTATATTAAAATACTTCATATCTATGTGTAAGATGAAACGGACTATGCACTCCCCTGATTAGGTGGCGACTCTGTACTCGGACAGTGCTTCGTTATCTCATAACAATTTTCCCTCGACAAAACCTAGTATAAAAACCACTAGGGTTTAGTCTGACGTTAATAACGACTAATTAATAGTCTAACTATTATTATTATTATATAAGCACGACACAATACTTTTCACCTACTATACACAGACGAGGCCAGGCATGGAACACCGGAAGGCAGGATCATTTTGGCATAAAAGCACTTCTGAATCCAGCAACCCAAGCGGCCCTCTAAACCGGAACCCCCGTACCACGAGTGATTAAAAAGATATTATAACGAAGCTTAAATAACCCATAATAATAGCCTAAATAACTATTACAAGTTCCTAATAATGATATTATATTAAAACATAAGCTATACTAGAGGTAGGGTAGGTATAGCTCACTTACAGCGGGTTTCCTTGGAAACCGGGCTCCGCCGGAGCAGAGTTTCTGAGCCGAAGGCTCTTCTTTTCGGAGCCGTCAGGCGCTCCGGGGCTTCCGCCTCATACTAGGGGGCCCCTAGGCTTTTTTTTTTGGGGGGGGGGGTTGGGAGGTTTAGATTGAGTTTCTAGAGAGAGAAAGAAGGGGTGAAGGTGTGAGGTCGAAGGCTGCCGCGACACCTCTATTTATAGTGCTCCTGGAGTGTCACCACGTCGTAGCGGCCCTCACCACGTCGTGGTGTTGCGTAGGCTGCAAGTTTTTGTTGGGTTATGAGCATTCTAACACTTCTAAGTGTACATGCAACCCTAAATACCTTGGATCTGTGTTTTCTCTATTATACATGCAAATATGAACTTTCCAAGGTATTACTCTATCTAGTATACAATACTTAGATACTTGGGAAATCAAATGGATAGAATACATAAACTTTGTTTGATGTAGCTTGTCTTCATGAAGCTTGAGTGCCTAGTGCCCCAAGTGTGACACCTCAAATGGTTCACACAACACCAAATGCACATGGAATGACTTGAGACAAAATGAAACACCTCTTGAAATTGTCTAGCCCTCATACACACACACACACTAGTGCACGATTTCTTGAGCCATAGGATTCTTTTATATGGTGGCTATTAGGGTTACACTATGTAACTCATATCTTTACCCATTCCTTATGCTCCATGGATTTTAGCCTCCATGCAGTATCCATGGGTCACCCGATGGACTTAGTCCAACATAAGGAATCTGGGATCACAATCCCACATATATAAGAATGAATGATTTACACAATCAACCCATATATTTAATTAGTCTCCTTTTGATCACTTAATTAGTTCCAAATTAATTCTTGATCAATACTAATTAAATAACCTTATTAATATATTAGTACTTATAATATATTAACCAACCTTAAGTGTTATTTCTCTCATTATAGTCTATCCAAATGCATGATGCAATGCAACCCAAATGGAACATGTTGGGTCGGGTCAAGTCTTACCAATTATAGTTATGGACTTAGACATTAATCCAACAGTATCCCAATTAGATAAGTCTAAAACTATTATTGCGTATGACTTCAAGAACCGATGAGCAATCATAGCTCTCAAAAGCTTCTATCAAACTTTAACCTTGTCGATGAACTCTGACCTTTGTCAATGGCTTGTCCATTAGATAAGGGATTATATATTCCTCCATTCTATATATAATATGGACTGAGACATGGATTATAAATCATTCTCTCTGTCTATTTGTTGTTTCCCGATTTCCGATTCATGATGACTGACTGATTGAACAAATCAAATCAGTCCTGGCTTGACCAAGCACTCACATGTATCATCATTAAATCATAGAGGGGCCCACATATATCGCTTTTATCCTGAAGGTAAAAGGAATGGATAAACTTCGACTCATATGGCTTGTTCTACTACTTGTTGAATCATACACAAAGGCTTGTTTAATAACATCGAGTTACCGAATGCGTTTTCATGCAATCAATGTACAACCAACTCATAGTAACAACTCATATCTCTAGGTTTGAAGAATATAAGATATTATCATCTGATGATCACTCGTGATAAAATCCATGAAGTGATTCCAATGAGCGCGGGTTGAATCCAATACTCAGAACTTATGAGCACTCATGAGTGTTGTAGCACAACTTTGTCCACCAACTTGGACCTCTACAAACCAACCCATGACATTATTGATTCGTATCTACTTCCAACATATGACCGACTGTGGATAGTTTGAATAACTTAGTCATTCCGGAAGAATAACCTAGTTTATTCTGGAAGTCAAAAGATGCAAAATGAAACACAAGAATAATTGAATCTAACATGGTATCAAAACCTATGAACATAAATAAAACAACTTTTATTTATCACCATATGATTACACAATATTCATTGCATCCTGTTTGAGCTATCAACTTTATTCTTGAATTAAAACAATAGTTGTCCCATGCTCCGAGCATGTACACTAAGTTTTTCTAAACAATAGCTTTGCCATACACCAAGTATGCACTCTATGTTTGTCTATGATCCTTACTTTGTGAAATAAACCAATTGACCAAACTTTCAATGATTCTAATTTCACACTCCCGAATTCTTTTGGCAAATGTAGGAATTCCAAATTGATGTCATTTTGCCGAAATCTGTTAGATTCTCAACTTATATGCAATGATTCTCTTGTAATGATTATGCACAAAGTCACGAAGACTTGACAACAAGCATTACAGAGCATTCCAAAGGAGACCAACTCCTTGGAAACATCCTTCTTGCATTAAGTTTCCTAATCTTACACAGATTTATTGAACAACTTTCACCAATGGGATCATTTCCACATTTCGTTTTTGACTATCACTTCTGAACAAGAGTTGCCTCTTTTCAGAATATGTCAATATGGTCCTTCCAACAATTAACACTATACTTCCAACTGTCCCTGAGCAACCAATCTTTGGTAAACCTTAGATTGTCCTCAACAATTGCTTAATCGTTTTAGTCATATCCAGTTCTAGACCTTTTCCTTTCTGAATGCCCCAGTCATTTGGAAATTTTTTAGAAAGGATGAATATAGCACATGTAATCGATCCTATATCCGAAGCATATGGGACACAATTCATGATGTCTCACATAAAGACTAAACCAGTCTTTTGCTATAATATTTTCATTTCTATTTTCCAAGTTCTCATAATTCAGATTATGAAAAGGGATGCCGTAATCATAATCGAATTTTAGAACGCAAATAATGAACCCATATATAGAATTTCCTTATGTTAAACCATTCCAACATGAAATTCATATATATTCTTGACTAAATTTGATTCAAATCTCAATTTAAGCTTTTAGAATTGAAATGAAGTATAATTTCCTCTCCCTAAATTATAGCAAAACAAAATTTTCAACCCCTGCAGCGTCACGAATTGAAACTTTTGTTTTCTATAATTAACATTGCTAACTTGCAATGCTTATCATAATTATCATGCTCCGACTAACATGATGAGTATTAGCATAACACTTATGCTCCCACTAGCTTTGACATGTACTCAGAAATCAGCTGGACTTTTAGAAATCAATACTTTATTGACTTTCTTAACAAAGTTTAGATTTCTGATACTATATTGCTTTGATAAGACTTTATCAAAACCATACACCTTTCATTAGATAGCTCATAGGTGTGTCTAAACAATTTAAGAACTATGAAAAAGGATGTCGTAATCATACTCTCAATTTTTTAGACCTTAGCCACTTCTCACAAGTCCAGGTTAGTGTGCCGGTTAACCACACTCGCTCCACTAACGACTTTGAGAATGTAAATATCACAATTGTTATCTAGCTAAAATCTACTTAGTGAAACTGTTTCCTCACCATCATTTTCATGAATTGGAGAGAAACCTTGTGACACTTAGATTTAATGGTGTATGTGTTCTTATACATGTAAATTGTCAAAACCATAATCACAAGACAAGGTTAGTGACAAATTCAAAATCTTATGGATTGAACTTGTGCAATCTTAACTTCTTGTCACCTAGTAGCACAAGGGCCTGCCATTGCTTCCAAGTTGTTATGCAACCAATTGAGAAATCTAAGAACTCATATGCAAAGCCAACTTTAATTGGAATGGGCACAGAATATATCAACACAATAGGTTATAAACCTTAAGTCGTGTGCTAGTGAAGAACTTCAGGTTGTATTCTTGATTAGTTCTTGAGACTTTCAAGAACTTTAAGACTCCCACTATCCTCTTGACATATAAGACTTTCTTGTCAGATATTCAAGAGTTAATGTGGATTCTAATCAAGACAAACACTTTACACAATTGGCCGTAGTTGGTCTTTGTTTTATTCAAAACATCACAACTTACCAATTTCAAATGTACAAGAGTAGAAAACTTTTACTCTTACATTCGACTAGTGTTAAGAAACCTTCCTTTAAGATACGTCACACAACTTACAGTCTTGGAGTATGACTCTAAGACTTGTTTTGGAACGAAGTATGACTCATCTTCTTGATTTTACCAATTCAAGAATTCATAGCTCCTCTCCTTTGCTATCAGAATGCACTTAGAGGATGAATTGCGATAAGGTCTCTTAATCTTTTAGATGATCATGATACTAAAGTACTCTCCCATCTTTTCAGATTTGAGAAACTTTTATCCTTCTGCCTAATTTGATTCGTCTTATTTGCTCTGCCATACATTGGAACCTTTTCCAATGTCTCAGAATTTCACTTAAGCTTGTAAGTATAACCATATTTACTGAGCTTTAGTAAATTATAACGAGTAATCTTATCGATCTTTTGTGGAGGACTTGACCAGTGCACAAGAATGTGTACTCGATCCCTTAGTCCTTCACTTGACTCACACATACATGTGAACAAGGAACTAGTCTTAATTCTCCAAAGATGAAAAATTCTCATTCATCATGCTATACAACTTACATGATTCCAAGTTTCGGTCCAATTGAAACTTGGGTGATGAGGATCATTCCTTATTTGGTAAACTTAGACATTACTACAAATGAAAGAATCAATTTCATATTTTCACTCTTGCTATTAATGGAATCATATAAGCAACAATTTTTTCCTCAAATGCCATTGTAAGGATATTTTAAAATAAATAAAATCATCATTTTTCCTTTTATTTTAAAAACATTGCAGAAAAACTATCCTTACAATGCAAAAGAGCATGAAAACATTGTTGTTATCTATTCCTAAGCAATATATCATAACTCGTAAGAAGTAGGTCAAGAATCCGATCTTCAAACTATGCGATAGTAATCCATCTACGCAATCGGATTCAACATATTTTTTCTTTAAGTTTCTTCACTTTTCTTTGATTCTTACAAACATCAACATGTGACCTAGTCAAGAATCTCAAAGTAGAAACTTAGCAGAGTTAGATAGTGGACTTTACTTGAAGTAGGGTCAAACTTATTGACTTTAACATCCTTAGGTAAAATTGGCAGCTTCGGAACTAATGCCCCTTCTTTTGGCAATATAAAAATATGGACCCTTTGGTAATGGTACACGAGACTATGACATACTTAGCTTTTCTCTTTACTATTTGGTCAACCGATGTAACAACGGAAATTTTAAAACAAAATTTTCATTTCTTAAAAATGTATTTCCATCCAAAATAAGGCATAAAGATCCAATGTATCATGTCATAATACAAATCATATAAATCCCAAGATCATAAATCCTCCATCAGTGTGTACAGATAAACGCCGGTGCCTTCCCACGGTCCTCGCTAGTACCTGAAACACATACACAACAACTGTAAGGATAAATGCTTAGTGACTTCCCCAAAATACAACCTACGCACTTACGCCTTTCCAGGCCCTGACCTTCCGGCCCATGTGTCTCAGGGGACTTCCGTCCCGACTAGGTAAACCTTCTGGTCCGACCCACGCCAACCTTACGGTCCATATTACAATGCCTTCCGGCCCATAACATATTCGCCTTCCGACCCATAACATAATGCCTTCCGGCCCATAACAAGCATATCATACATGGAACATATAACGGTTAACTTATCACACATAACACATATATCTCATATCATATCCGACCTTCCGGTCACACAGTCAACCCTTCCGGGTATAGTATAGTGAGAAGACTCACCTCGTGGAAAGTCTAAGATCTCGTGTCCTCGCTAACACCGACCCCGAACGACGGCTCAACCTCGCCTAAACATAAAATATCATTCATTACACAAGGACTTCCACCACTAAGAACTTTACTCTTTATCATCATTCCTCAGAGGGTAAAAGACCATTTTACCCTTCCTTGACCTAAAGTCCTCAAGTTGACCAAAACCCTAAAAGTAAACAAAAGTCAACAAAAGTCAAACCATGAGAGTACGCGGGGCGTACGTCGCCAACCCTTCCCTGATCGGGGTCTCCACCCAGTACGCTGCGCGTACTGGAAGTTACACCCAGCGTAACCCCCAGAATCAGCCACTCTCCATTTCTGGTCTTAATCGGTTAAGCCATTACTTCCAGTTTTAGATCCGACTCTTCTAGCGTGTCTAAGCCCATAAAGTCGAGACCTTTAAGCCATGGAACGACTGTAAAGGCTCCAACATCACATAACAACCCTTTATTCAAACTCAAAGACCTAGATCTCATGCATGGTGCAAACCCCATGTCCAAGATGCCATTTTTATGAGTCTACAACCCCAATAGATCAGAAATATGAAGTATCTAAGCTTATGGAGGCCATGTGCACAAAAGTCTCCACCTTTGGGACTTAAATCCTAGAAAATGACCTTTTAAGCATACAACATGAACCAAGTGACAAGATCCGAACTTTATACCTGGAAATGAAGCTTCAGCCCTTGCAAAGTTCAGATCTACACTTGAGCACCACTTCTAGCCTCTCCAACAAGCTCTTCTTTTCCTTTGCAACCTTGAAATGACACCACCAAGCTTAGAATACAAACACAATGGCCTAAGAACGAGGGTACACTCTTTTTATGGTTTCACTCCGAGGGATGGTGGCTGAGAAGACTAGCCACATGTTCCTTTTATAGCCCCATCAAAGGAATTTAGGGTTTTGGTCTGAATAAGTTATGTCGGGCATAACCTTGGGTACGCCCCACGCACTTGAGGAGAAACGCGTCCAAATGATACGCGCGAGTACGCGCAGCGTACACCTTGTACGCCTAGCGTACTCGCCTACCATGAAAACCCTAAATCATCAACATAACCAAGATGTAAGGCCAAAAGAAGAATACCTGGATTTCGGGCTATTACAATTCTCCCCCACTAGAATTAGAGTTCGCCCCAAAAGTCTCATACTGAAAACAACTCTGGATACTGATCCCGCATCTCAGACTCGGTTTCCCATGTCAGCTCGGACCCCTTCCGATGTTGCCACTGTACTTGTACCAAGGGTATTTCCTTGTTCCTCAAAACCTTAACTTTCCGATCCCTAATCGCTACTGGTCTCTCCACATAGTTCAGGCCTGCATCCACCTGAATATCATCCAATGGCACCACTGCCGACTCGTCGGCAATACATTTCCTCAACTGCGAGACATGAAAGGTATCATGAATCTGCCCCAACTCAGCAGGTAGCTCCAACCGGTAGGCTACCCGGCCCACCGTAGCAATTACCCTAAAGGGTCCAATATACTGGGGTCCCAACTTGCCCCTTTTCCTGAATCGAATCACCCCTTTCCAAGGAGAGACCTTTAGGAGCACAAGGTCGCCAACCTGAAACTCGAGCTCGGACCGCCGCCTGTCCGCATAACTCTTCTGGCGACTCTGCGCAGTCAACAACCTCTGGCTGACCTGCTGAATCTGCTCGGTTGTCTGGAGTACAATCTCTGTGCTACCCATCACCCTCTGCCCCACTTCTCCCCAACAGATGGGAGTGCGACACCTCCGGCCATACAACAGCTCAAAGGGTGGCATACCAATGCTCGAATGATGGTTGTTGTTGTACGAAAACTCTGCTAAAGGCAGATAGGTGTCCTAGCTCCCTCCAAAATCTAAAACACATACACGGAGCATATCCTCAAGCGTCTGAATTGTCCGCTCGCTCTGTCCATCTGTCTGCGGGTGGTATGCGGTACTGAATTGCAGTCTCGTACCTAAATCCTCATGAAACTTCTTCCAAAACCTGGAAGTAAAACGCACATCACGATCTGAAAGAATCGACAACGGAACCCCATGTCGCGATACCACCTCCCTCACGTATAATTCCGCCAACTTTTCCGCAGAAGAGATCTCGCTGATGGCTAGAAAATGAGCGCTCTTCGTCAATCTATCCACGATCACCCAAATCGCGTCGACCCCCCTCACAATCCTTGGTAATTTGGTGATAAAATCGATGGTAATCTGTTCCCACTTCCATTCGGGAATCTCTAGCGGCTGCAACTTACCGTGCAGACGCTAGTGCTCGGCCTTAACCTGCCGACAGGTCAGGCATCTCTCAACAAACCATGCAACATCCCTTTTCATACAGGGCCACTAATACTACTTCCTTAGGTCCAAATACATTTTCGTAGCCCTGGGATAAATCGAGAATTTCGATCGGTGCGCTTCCTCCATCAAAATAGTACGCGTACCGCCCACAAACGGTACCCAACTTCGACCCTGAAAAGTCATAAGCCCTCGACCATTCGTAACGAATCTTGATACCTGACCCACAACCCGCTCCCTCTTCTGGTTTTCTGGTTTCACAGCCTCAGCCTGAGCTCCTCGAATGGTATCAAAAATCGGGGTCATCACCGTCAACCTCATACAAATATCTCGGATCGGGGCGTTTTCCGCCCTACGGCTCAACGCGTCGGCTACCACATTAGCCTTTCCTAGGTGGTACAGGATCTCACAATCGTAATCCTTCACCACATCCAACCATCTCCTCTGTCGCATATTCAGGTTTGGCTGATCCATCAAGTACTTCAGACTCTTGTGGTCTGTGTAGATGGTACACCGAACCCCATAAAGATAATGCCGCCAGATCTTGAGGGCAAACACCACAGCTCCCAATTCCAGGTCGTGGGTGGGATATCTCGACTCATGAGGCTTCAACTGCCTCGAAGCATACGCTATCGCATGCCCCCTCTGCATAAGCACCGCCCCTAAACCCGATATAGATGCATCACAGTACACCACAAAATCCTCCATCCCTTCCGGGAGTGCAAGCACCGGGGCCTCGCACAATTTCTGACGAAGGGTCTCGAATGAGGACTGTTGCTCTGGTCCCCACGAAAATGCAACACCCTTTCGGGTCATCCTAGTAAGTGGCACGGCGATCTTGGAGAAATCCTTGATAAACCTACGATAATATCCAGCCAAACCCAGAAAGCTCCTGATCTCTGTGGGCGATCTCGGCACTTCCCATCTCATCACCGGCTCTATCTTGGCCGGATTGACCAAAATCCCTTTCTGGTTAACGAGGTGCCCTAGAAACTGGACCTCTCGTAACCAGAAATCACACATGGAGAATTTGGCGTACAGCCCCTCCGACCTCAGAACTCCAAGAATCTCCCTCAAATGCTCCTCGTGCTGCTCCCTAGACCTCGAATATACTAGAATATCATAAATGAATACGATCACCGACCGATCCAGCATCGACCTGCACACCCTGTTCATGAGATCCATGAACGCAGCTAGGGCATTGGTGAGCCCAAAAGGCATCACCACAAACTCATAATGCCCATAACGAGTTCTAAAAGCAGTCTTTTGAATATCTTCATCCCGAACCCTCATCTGATGATAACCCGACCTCAAGTCTATCTTGGAAAACCAAGATGCCCCCTGCAACTGGTCGAACAAATCATCGATCCTAGGTAACGGATACCGGTTCTTAACCGTCAACTTGTTCAACTCCCAGTAATCGATACACATTCGGTGTGAACCATCCTTTTTCTTGAAAAACAAAATCGGCGCTCCCCAAGGTGAACTACTCGGTCGAATAAACCCCTTCTCCATCAGCTCCTGAAGCTGCGAGGATAACTCCTGCATTTCCGGTGGAGCGAGACGATAAGGCGCCTTGGCGATGGGCGCTGCTCCCGGAACCAAATCGATACGGAACTCCACTTGCCTTTCCGGAGGTACACCTGGTAACTCTTCGGAGAACACATCTGAAAACTTGCATACAACAGGAACGTCATCCACCGATTTGGGCCTTCCCGCAGCCACTCGAGTATCCGTCACGTAGGCTATGAATCCACTGCAGCCCTGCTGCAAACTCTGCCTCGCCCTGGCAGCCGAGCAAAACGCCGACCCACACCGGGTCCCCTCGCCATACACCGTAAGCACTCCCCCACTAGGGTATCGAACCGTCACCAACAGTCTCTCGCAGTCAATGACTGCCCCAAACTTACTCAACCAGTCCATACCCACGATAACGCAGACATCCCCCATCGCTATAGGAACCAAGTCTATAGGGAATTTGACACCAAAAATCTCGAGCACACATCCTCAAATCATGTCTGTGGCATATATCACTTTCTCATCAACTATGGAAACCCTTAGAGGTCGACTCATCACTTCTCGATCAATACCGAGGTGCTGACTAAAAGCCAGAAATACGAAAGACCGACTCGCACCCGAGTCAAATAATACTAAAGAAGGTACAGAGTTCACAAGAAAAGTACCTACACATATCATGAAATAAGCACAACATCTCATAAAAGAACAATAAATACATGAAAGAATACATACCAGCCACAACATCAGGCGCCGCGCGGACCTCCTCCGCAGTCAACTGGAAAGCTCTCCCACGAGCCCTCGGGGCCTCGGCCTTCACTGGTCGAGT
Organism: Lactuca sativa; assembly: GCF_002870075.4. NCBI lineage: Eukaryota > Viridiplantae > Streptophyta > Magnoliopsida > Asterales > Asteraceae > Lactuca > Lactuca sativa. Next base: position 323,291,983 of record NC_056626.2, on the reverse strand, counting down.
CTCAGTAGCCCTGGCAGCAGGTGCAGATCCCTGGAGAAGCTGAGGGCACTCGGCCTTCCAATGGCCGGTCTGTTTGCAATGAAAGCAAACCATAAACCCCTTGGGGCAATCCCTAGCAATGTGCCCCTCCTAGCCACACTTGTAGCAAGCACCTGATCGACATGTCCCCTCGTGACCCTTGCCACACTTTCCGCAAGCGCGGCCCTTCTGACCTCCCGTCCTCGAATCAGCGGACTTAGTCCGCTTGGCTGCCGGCTGAGACTGAGCCGGCCGCCGATCCACCCGTTGAGACTCGGCCTCCTCCCTGGCTTGGGTCTCCAACTCGATCTCGCGCTTCCTGGCATTCGCCTGAAGCTTAGCAAAAGTATGATATGTCGAGTTCGATACGAACTCCCGGATATCCCTCCTCAACACACCCAAATACCGGCTCATCCGAGCCTTCTCCGTGGACACCTGCTCGGGGCAGAACATCGCTTTCTCATGAAACTTCCGCATGATCAACGTGAGAGAATCATTACCCTGCTTGAGGGTCAAGAACTCCTGAACCAACCGTTCCCTCTCCACCGGGGGAATGTACTCATCTCTGAACATAGTGGTAAACCTCTCCCATGTCACAGCTGAAACCTCTGCTAGAGTGAAGTTCGTCGTCACGAACTTCCACCAATCCTTTGCTCCCAGGAGGAGCTGGTTCAAAGCGAACCGTACCCTCAGATGCTCCAGACTTGAACAAGTGTAGAAGCATCCCTCGATATCAGCAATCCATCTCATCGCAGCGATTGGATCTTGCGTCCCGTCAAACTCAGGTGGCTTCATGTTGCTGAACTCCCGAAATAGCAATAAGTCACCTCCCTGTGGTCTGGCAGCGGCCACAGCTGCGGTAGCTGCAGCGGCTGCAGCCTCAGTCAACGCGGTGTACCGCTCATCAAATGTCTCCATCAAAGTGGTCTTAATAGACCCAAACATCTCCGGAATCTCAGCCCGGATCGCTGCAACCACCTCATCATGAATCATCTGAGGAATCTCCTCGTCACTCACACTGCTCGTACTAGGTCGGTGGCATGGTCTAACCATGATGCCTCTGAAATACAACATAGAAATATCAGAGACTCTATCAAGCATACTCGCACTCGATAACTCAACCCTACTCAGTCTCCGATACCCAGGGATTCTTACTTGGGTTGCCCACTGACCCGGTGTCTTCGGTAGTATGGGCCTAATACTACCGACTTCACCACATCAGCATCCACCCCAAGTCCTCCTCCCCAAACCCCGGATCCTGAGTACTCTATTCTTGCCATGCACTAGCTACCCGCTCGCTCTCGAAGCATCTCATAGTAACAGATTTCCCTAGACTAAGGCATCACAAATCAGGCCACTCTAGTCCTAATATGAATACCTAATCTTCTAGCATGCATATCATATCATATTTCATAATACATATTGTAAGGGTATTTTGGGGATTTTTACCGTTCGGGCGCTGGTTGATCGTACACACTGCTTCATCCTTGTTTACCACAAAAATCCTTTATAACAATTTTATGCTTTTGTTTTTTGAAAGATTCCTCAAATCCTCGGTTTGAGTTCAGTTACACCCGAAGGTGTACCCGAATCCCTCAAACCAAGGCTCTGATACCAACTTGTAACAACGAAAATTTTAAAACAAAATTTTCATTTCTTAAAAATGTATTTCCATCCAAAATAAGGCATAAAGATCCAATGTATCATGTCATAATACAAATCATATAAATCCCAAGATCATAAATCCTCCATCAGTGTGTACAGATAAACGTCGGCGCCTTCCCACGGTCCTCGCTAGTACCTGAAACACATGCACAACAATTGTAAGCGTAAATGCTTAGTGACTTCCCCAAAATACAACCTACGCACTTACGCCTTTCCAGGCCCTGACATTCCGGCCCATGTGTCTCAGGGGACTTCCGTCCCGACTGGGTAAACCTTCTGGTCCTGCCCACGCCAAACTTAGGGTCCATATTACAATGCCTTCCGGCCCATAACATATTCGCCTTCCGACCCATAACATAATGCCTTCCGGCCCATAACAAGCATATCATACATGGAACATATAACGGTTAACTTATCACACATAACACATATATCTCATATCATATCCGACCTTTCGGTCACACAGTCAACCCTTCCGGGTATAGTATAGTGAGAAGACTCACCTCGTGGAAAGTCTAAGATCTCGTGTCCTCGCTAACACAGACCCCGAACGACGACTCAACCTCGCCTAAACATAAAATATCATTTATTACACAAGGACTTCCACCACTAAGAACTTTACTCTTTATCATCATTCCTCAGAGGGTAAAAGACCATTTTACCCTTCCTTGACCTAAAGTCCTCAAGTTGACCAAAACCCTAAAAGTCAACAAAAGTCAAACCCTAAGAGTACGCGGGGCGTACGTCGCCAACCCTTCCCTGAACGGGGTCTCCACCCAGTACGCTGCGCATACTGGAAGTTACGCCCAGCGTAACCCCCAGAATCAGCCACTCTCCATTTCTGGTCTTAATCGGTTAAGCCATTACTTCCACTTCTAGATCCAACTCTTCTAGCGTGTCTAAGCCCATAAAGTCGAGACCTTTAAGCCTTGGCACGGCTGTAAAGGCTCCAACATCACATAACAACCCTTTATTCAAACTCAAGGACCTAGATCTCATGCATACTGGAAGTTACGCCCAGCGTAACCCCCAGAATCAGCCACTCTCCATTTCTAGTCTTAATCGGTTAAGCCATTACTTCCACTTTTAGATCCAACTCTTCTAGCGTGTCTAAGCCCATAAAGTCGAGACCTTTAAGCCTTGGCACGGCTGTAAAGGCTCCAACATCACATAACAACCCTTTATTCAAACTCAAGGACCTAGATCTCATGCATGGTGCAAACCCCACGTCCAAGATGCCATTTTTATGAGTCTACAACCCCAATAGATCAGAAATATGAAGTATCTAAACTTATGGAGGCCATTTGCACAAAAGTCTCCACCTTTGGGACTTAAACCCTAGAAAATGACCTTTTAAGCATACAACATGAACCAAGTGACAAGATCCGAACTTTATACCTGGAAATGAAGCTTTAGCCCTTGCAAAGTTCAGATCTACACTTGAGCACCACTTCTAGCCTCTCCAACAAGCTCTTCTTTTCCTTTCCAACCTTGAGATGACACCACCAAGCTTAGAATACACACACAATGGCCTAAGAACGAGGGTACACTCTTTTTAGGGTTTCACTCTTAGGGATGGTGGATGAGAAGACCAGCCACATGTTCCTTTTATAGCCCCATCAAAGGAATTTAGGGTTTGGGTATGAATAAGTTACGTCGGGCGTAACCTTGGGTACGCCCCGCGTACCTGAGGGGAAACGCGTCCAAATGAGGCGCGTGAGTACGCGCGGCGTACACATTGTACGCCCAGCGTACTCGCCTACCATGAAAACCCTAAATCATCAACTTAACCAAGATGTAAGGCCAAAAGAAGAATACCTGGATTTCGGGCTGTTACAACCAAGTTGACTATGGCCGATCCCTTTCCATTGGGAAGAGAATGTTTTTTCTGGATTTCTAGTGTCATCATTGTCAATGTACATGAAGTTTTAGGAAGTTGATTTTAGCATATAGATAAGATCATTAAAGGTCTTGTCATAGTCTGTTTCATAGGGGTCCCAAAGGAACTCACTATGTGACTTAGAAAGTGATTGAACCACCAACATTCTCAAGACTTTGACACCTAACTCTCCCGGGTTGTCAATATGTGACTTCATCTCCAAGATGTGATCACACCTAGACCTTGCCTTGCCACTAGGGCTTGAGTGACCTTGAACTTTGTGGGTTAGGGAGAATAATTGGAGGAGGTGGAGGAAGTGAAGTTCCAAGAGATTTGGGAGGATCATAGATGTTTGAACTAGACATCTTTTGGGAGACATTCAAGATAGTTGATTAAAAGTCCTTAATATAACACCCAATATGAAATATTAAGGCTAGGACCCTACAAACTATTTTATAACTCGGAAGAGGGATGCCCTAATCCACGCTATAAAATATTTGAAGGTAGGTGAATGACGATTGACCAATTTCCATCAAGATAAAGGAAATGTATTATTAGGTTTTAATTGGTTTTTGAAACTACTAGATTCTTTTGAGATTCATTGAACTGTTCAATGACATGTTTGAATCTTGAGTGTGCCCTTTAGGTTTTGTGACTGGGATGCCGAGGATCAAAAACAAGGAGTGAAGTAACCATGCAAATATACTTGGTACCCTTAATTATTTACCCCTTAATCAATGTGTCAGTTAACCACACACGCTCCACCGATACTATGATAAATATTAAGTTACCCTTTGCCTACCTTGTTAAGTCCAGGTTAGTGTGCCGGTTAACCATACACGCTCCACTAACGACTGAAGCAAAGTGCAAAGTTTAATTTCATGGATTAGCACCTTATTCGCATTTTCCTAAGTAACTAATATTGGGTATTACTAAGAGTTTAGTTACTTAGTATTTATCATTAATACTATTAATGAAGGGAGAATTCTAGTCCTTGTCCTACCCATTCGGCTAACGACCCTCCACCGTTCAAGGAAGCGGTGGGTGAGAGTGGACACCCATTAAACTACCATTTTATAGGCAGTAACCTTATACCCCCTTATAGACCAGCTTCATGAATAAGGGTTGAATTTTAACTTTTAGAATTCTAAGGGCTAACTTGGAATTAAAGTATTCATAAGTGAAAACTTTTTCAAATTCCAAAATTCGAGGGCAAGTTTTGAAACTATTCAAAACTAATTAATTCCATAACTTATGTGTTTAAAGTAGTTTTAATTAAAAACTCTTCAAGTTCCATAACTTGAGGACAAGTTATGGAAGACTTTAAACTAATAAAAGAATGTAGCTTTTCTTTATTTTGTAACTTATGGAATTAATTAAGGTTACACATTTTATTAGTTAATGAAGTGACTCTGGAACCTCGATAACTTGAGGACAAGACTCTTCATTTTTTGTAACCATTGCCAAATTTTATGAGTTTTATGAAACTTAAATGTAACTTTTCATATAACTTGAGGACAAGTTACAAAAACACATTTTAGAATCAACTCTTAGATTAAAATGGATTGAAAACACATAATCAATTAATTTTTCTATTAATCTAATCAACTCATAAGAACAAGATAATTGGAATCAAACTTTTTCATGTAATTAGCATACAACTTAAACTAATACAAAACATGAATCTATTGACAATTATCTTTGAAATTGGATTAGTATGAACATTACCACATCAAAAATAAGTTTCTAAGTTCAAAAACAGCTTAGGGTAATGTTCCTAGTCCATTTCTAGCCAAAAAAACCCAAAAATATGCTGTCTGGGGCTCCTACTCGTCGAGTGTATCAACCTACTCGACGAGTAGGATGATTTTCTTCATGGACTTGGCGAGTCCAGTGCCCAAAAAGCCAGAAAATCGTTTTTTCAGCATTTTTCAGCAATTTGCATCAAGTATAATTGAAAACAAGCCTAGGCTCTGATACCACTATTGGGTTATGAGCATTCTAACACTCCTAAGTGTACATGCAAGCCTAAATACCATGGATGTATGTTTTCTCTATTGTACATGCAAATATGAAATTTCCAAGGTATTACCCTATCTAGCATACAATACTTAGATACTTGGGTAATCAAATGGATAGAATAAATACCTTTGTTTGATGTAGCTTGTCTTCATGAACCTTGAGTGCCTAGTGCCCCAAGTGTGACACCTGAAATGGTTGACACAACACCAAATGCACATGGAAGGACTTGAGAGAAAATGAAACACTTCTTGAAATCGTCTAGCCCTCATATACACACACACACACACACTAGTGCACTATTTCTTGAGCCATCGGATTCTTTTATATGGTGGATATTAGGGTTACACTATGTAACTCATAACTTTACCCATTCCTTATGCTCCATGGATTTTAACATCCATGGAGTATCTATGGGTCACCCCATAGACTTAGTCCAACATAAGGAATCTTGGATCACAAGCCCACATATATAAGAATGAATGATTTACACAATCAACCCATATATTTAATTAGTCTCCTTTTGATCACATAATTAATTCCAAACTAATTCTTGATCAATACTAATTAAATAACCTTATTAATATATTAGAACTTATAATATATTAACCAACCTTAAGTGTTATTTCTCTCATTGTAGTTTATCCAAATGCATGATTCCATGCAACCCAAATGGAGCATGCCGGGTCGGGTAAAGTCTTACCAATTATAGTTATGGACTTAGACATTAATCCAACAGTTTTCACCTGGTGCTGACACGTGGCATCGCACACAGGGTGGAAATCAGCCGATTTTCAAAAGTTCATAACTTTCGAATACGAACTCTATTTTCGACGTTCTTTATATCCACGTGTAGTTAAAAATAAGATCTACAACTCTCATTTAGACTCCATCGTCTAAATCTCTACCAATCGCAAATTTAATAGTAAGAGGAGATTATATTGTTAAATGTCCGCGTAAAATTCATAACTTCTACATACGGACTTCGTTTTCCTCTATGTTTTTAACGTTGAGTTCCTATTAATGAGATCTTTAACTCTCATTAAGGTTGCGTAAGCCAAAAAACCGCTAAGCCGAATCTTAGAAATATCATAACTTCCTCATACGAAGTAAGATTTAGGCGTTCTTTTTATGGATGTTCTTGGTTTAATGTGTACCACAACTTTGGTTTAGATCACTAAGGTTAAAAAGTCCTCCATCGTAAATTCACTATTTACGTCTCCCGGTGATGTGCTGGTTTTCGGACCATAACTTCTTTGTTATAACTCGGATTTCGACGTTGTTTATATGTATGGAACCCTTGAGACATATTATACAACTTGGTTATGATTACTTATTATAAATAATCATTTGTCGAAAAGTTATTTTAGACCCTTATTATCTCTAAATTGACTAGCCTGGATCTACGGGCGTTACACAGGTAGAGTTTCAAATATAATTGTTGCCAGGATCAACACCAATAGCGAAATCACCATACCAATTAGCACGAACAAAGATGAAGGAGCTTATGATGCAGCTTCAAAAGTAGTTGGACAACGGTTTCATTAGACCTAGTTCATCACCCTAGGGAGCTCCTGTGTTATTCGTAAAGAAGAAGGATGGAGGCATGACGATGTGCATAAACTATAGAGAGCTGAACAAGGCAACGGTAAAGAACAAGTATCCCTTACCAAGGATTGACGAATTATTCGATTAGCTGCAAGGTTCGTTCTATTTCTCACAGGTCGATCTTAGGTCGGGATATCATCAGCTGAGGGTGAGAGAGTAAGATATTGAGAATACCTCATTCAGAACAAGATACAGATACTATGAATTGTTGGTTATGTCATTTAGACTAACTAAGGCTCCAACAGCCTTTACGGATTTGATGAATAGGGTTTGTCAATAGAGCAGCTATCAGAAGCATGACAAGCACCTACGATATGTATTAGAAGTCTTGAAGAAGGAGAAGTTGTATGCAAAGATCTCCAAATGTGATTTTTGGATTCCAGAAGTCCAATTCTTGCGTCATGTTATTAAACAAGAAGGGATAAAGGTTGATCCAGCAAAGATTGAAGCCGTGATGAAATGGGAACAACTAAAAAGTCTCGCTTAGATTCAAAGCTTTCTGGGATGAGCTGGATATTACTAAAGATTTATCCAAGGCTTTTCTTTGATAGCTGCTCCATTGACAGCTTTGACACATAAACGAGCTACATATACATGGAGTGAGAAACATGAAGAAGCATTTGAAAAATTAAATAAGAAGTTGTGTGAAACATTGATTCTTTCTTTACCTAACGGAGTTGAAGACTTCGCAGTCTATAGCGATGCATCTGTAGTTGGGTTAGGTTGTGTTCTGACCTAGAGAGATAAAGTGATAGCATATGCATCTCAACAATTGAAAGAGCACGAGAAGAACTACCCCACTCATGATCTGGAGTTGGCAGCGATAGTATTTACATTAAAAACATGGAGGCATTATCTTTATGGCACAATGTGGAAAATCTTCACTGATCATAAAAGTCACCAGTATCTATTTGATCAAAAGGAATTGAATATGAGGCAACGACGCTAGCTAGAGTTTCTCAAGGTTTACAAGTGTGAGATACTTTACCACCCTGGTAAAGAAAATGTCATAGCTAGTGCTTAAGTCAAAAAGTAAACATGGAAAGAAAGAGGTCAATAGCGTTAAGAATACAATTTGTCTCAACTATTGTGGAAAGCATCAAGAAAGATCAGGAAGAAGCTTTAGAGAAAAATGGCTGAAAGGAAGACAATTAGGCAAAATGTTGGTTTTCGGTACAAATAGTCAAGGATTGAAGGTATTTCAAGATAGGATTTGGGTACCTAAAATGGCAGGAACAAGAGATCTTCCGTTGGAAGAAGCTTACAAGACCATATACTCGATTCATCCCAACAACACTAAGATGTATAGGACAAGGTTGTCAAGATTGGGATCCTACCCAGGAACGTTTTTGGGTTTGCAAGATCGGGATCGGGATCCTAAGATCCCACAAAATAAAATATAATTTTAATTTATAATTTTTAATCATGAAAAATATTTTAAACATTAAATTCTTCGTTCAAAAGTTATAAAAACTTCAAAATATTAGTCATAAGTCACAATACAAAATGATAAATGGTAAATTGGTAAAGGGTAAAAGCCATAAATTGTTAAAAAATTCATTTGCAAAAAAATCATGGGAAGGTAGGGTCGGATTGGATCTCGATCCTATGATCTGACATATGATCTTACGATCCTACCTAAAATCCTACACCAAATACGATCCTTTTACGATCCAGATCGTTTTTCATACCTAGGATCGTAGGATCGTACGATCCTATGATCAAGATTGCGATTTTGGCAACCATGATATAGGGATCTAAAACCTTACTATTGGTGGCCAATGATGAAGCTCGATGTTGAAAAGTATGTAGCAGAGTGTGTAACATGTGCGAGATTTAAAGCACAACATCAGAAACCATATGGGAGTTTAGAACCTTTACTTGCACCCATGGGTAAATGGGAGGACATCACCATGGATTTTGTGACTAAACTGCCCAGGATGAAGAACGATCACGACATGATTTGGGTAGTCGTGGATCGTTTCACAAAGAGTGCATGCTTCATAGCAGCCAACGAGAGATCGTCTGTGGATAAGCTTGCGAATGGTTACGTGAAAGAGGTAGTAAGACTTCATAGTGTATCATTAACGATTGGATTGGATCGTGACAGTGTTTTCACATCGATATTTTGGAAGAGTCCACAAGAGGAAACGGGTACGAAATTGTGTTTAAGTACAACCTACCATCCACAGACTGATGTTCAGTGCGAAGGAACGATTCAAACACTGGAAGATATTTTAATAGCATGTACCCTAGAGTCTCATGGTAACTGTTATGAGCATTTACCACTGGTAGAGTTTTCCTACAACAATAGTTACCATCCGAGCATTAAGATGACACCTTATCAAGCCTTATATGGACAAAAGTGTCGTACGCCGTCTTGTTGGCTTGAGGCTAGAGAAAAATAGTTTATGGGACCAGAATAGTCCATCAGACTGCCGAAAAGCTAAAAGTGATTAGAGAAAGGATGTTGGCAGCTCAGGATCTCCAAAAGAGCTATGTCGAAAGAAGCGTCAACCAATGACATTTGAAGTTGGAGATTCGGTATTGCTCTGTAACGCCTGTGTTTCCGGGCTTGCCACTTTTAGCAATGTAATAGTCTAGGTTAACCTTTGTAACCCGTTTTGAAATAATAAGATTGTATTATTTCAGTATTATGTCTTTTGTGCTTAATTGCTTAATTATGTTGTTTGATTAATTAAGAATAAAAATAAGCGTCAAAATTTAAGTGTAAAATAAACTTAATATCTTTGATTATGTTGTAGTAATTGAAACGAGGTTTCCGAATATATATAGAACGCCCAAATCTGACTTTGTATGAGGAAGTTATGATTTATCGAAGTTTCGGCTTACCGGTATGCAGCCTGTTTTACTCGATTTGAGATCGAGCGGTTTTTAGCCGAAGCAATCTAAACAAGGATCGAAGGTCTCGTTGTTGGTATCAAAGCGATAAAAAGTTAGGCGAGAACGGACGTCAAACGAAGAAGTTATGAATTTATAACGAAGTTTTTCTGTTGCGGCCTATTAAAAATAAATAATAAAAATAAAGTCAAAATTTGTAACGCCTGTGTTTTCGGGCTTGCCACTTGTAGCAATATAATAGTCTAGGTTAACCTTTGTAACCCGTTTTGAAATAATAAGATTGTATTATTTGAGTATTATGTGTTTTGTCCCGGCCTATTAAAAATAATTAATAAAAATAATATCAAAATTAGCCGATGGAGTCTAAACGAAAGTCGTAGAGCATGGTCTCACCTTTCCGTGGATATAAAGAACGTTGAAAACAAAGTTCGTATGAAGAAGTTATGAATTTCCGAAGTTTATTAATCATTTTGTATTTAAATTTAAATCAAAAATCGGAAGCCTTATCCGAAGCGAGTCATTGATCTGATCCGAGGTACGCGCTGCGTATGCGAGAATGCCCCGTGTACTCCAGAAGTGTCGACACTTCGGATGACGCATGCAGTGACGATTCGGAGCCCTGTACGCCCCGCATACAGGCGTACGCCTCGCGTTCGTGCGAGGGTCCAGCACTATAAAAGGGGATCCGAAGGCAGCCAAAATTATTGTTCATTTCTTCTCTTCTCTTTAGTCTTTTGCATCGTTTTGCGTGCCGATTCCACCCCGAAGCCCTGGTATCATACTCTAGCCCCGAGGCAAGTCCCGAGATCCCGAAGATCCCGAGAAGTGCGGTTCCCGAGTCGAAGCTCTGCCCGCGAGAAGTTCGATTTTCGATGAGATCTTCCAGATCTGCTGTGGATTACTACTTCTCTAAGCCGTAGTGCTGTCGGATCATCTTCTGATCAAGTGAGTGTGTAGTTATTTTCTTTCTAATACAATAATATGAAGTATTTTATATAAAATACGTGCTATGTGTATATATTTGGTTGTGTTATGTGTGAATGTGTATTCACTCTCTTCTATCTTATAGATCTGATTATTTCTCCATGAGATATGTGTTATGTGTGTGTGTGCCTTATCTGTTATGTGATATAGATTAAAGCATGCTATACAGGTTTTTAAACTATGTATACAAATGTATATTTTTATCTACTAATATGTGGGTAGAACATGGGTAGACAGTTGGTGTGCAATAAACAGATGAGAGGCCTCGTTGTTGTGTGATTGAGTTATCTAGCGGAGTTTAGATGACGACCACTGGCTATTCTAGACAGTCTTGTGGAAACATTAGCAGGTTTGCCACCTGTAGGTGTTAATGAACTTGGGTGTTCATTCGCTGTACTCCATCCCCCTCATCGTTGCCTTATTTGCGTTATATTGCTGAGGTACCCCCGAAGCATGTGTTGTCGCCCCGATGAAATATTCTTAGACTAGGTCCCTTATGTTTGTTGTTTTAGGGACATTAAAGTGAGAATAACGGGAATGGGTAATTGGGTTATTGTTGGTTGGTGAAAATTAAATATGATATTTATTGTGGGTTGAAAACCCTATATGCTCACCAGACTCCCAAGCCTGACCCACTCAGTTTTAAATTGTATTACAGGAAGTGGCGGAAGGGCATGAGATGGATGAACCATCAAGTTGTTTTGTTTACAAGTCTGCATATGTTTATATTTGTTATATGACTTGTAATGTGTTCGTTTATGCTTATTGGTCTGCATCGGAACATGACACCCCGAGTTTTGATTATAATGAAAATACATTTCTTTTATGAAATGCTTTGATAGATATTATTTTATCATGTTTTGTTTTTGGGAACAAATTCCGCAACTCTTTCAAATCAAAAGGATTTACTCTGAAAATATTTAAAAGCATAAATGAAAATCGGTCTTTTCTGGCTGAGATTTTGGGGATGTCATAGTTGGTATCAGAGCATTAGTTTAAGCGAACTAGGAATTTGTAGGATTTCTAGACTTAAACTTAGAATGCTAAGTGAAATTTTGAGATGTGTGTCTGTTGTGATTTAGGCACGAGCACTAGTTTATTTTAGGAAAGTTGCCTAAAATGCTTTATGTGCTAAATGTTATATGTTGCCATATATGATATTATTTGTTCGGATCTATGGTCTGTTGCCGACCGGATCTAGAAACCTTATGTGTGTAGGATTCTAAGCGTACGTCTACGATATTAGATCTAGCATGTAAACGTTTCGGAGTGATAAGGATGATTTGAATATCTATCGTGATTGAGGATCTAATTTCACCTTATTCGGTGTGTAGATCAAAATGGTGAGAACAAGAAGTGGAGTTGGAAATGCTGACGAAAACAGGAATCAACCACCAGTGATTGAGCCAATACCTGTCGTAGCAGCAGCACCTGAGCCAATAACCATGGCTAGTGTGCAATTGATGATTCAGACGATGTTGGATCGTCAGATGGATGAAACTAGACGGTTGCTTCAACAGAATCATGAAGAACTGTCGATTCGTGTGGAAGAGCCTGAATTAAATGAAGGGCACTCGGAAGGTGGAAAATTCAGTGGGTCTGTTGGTCCAGCCAACCCACCGATAGTTAGGCAAGATAACCGTGATGGAAGGAATGATGGAATGGGATGTAAGTACAAGGAGTTTTTGACTTGCAAACCATCGATCTTCAATGGAAAGGAGGATCTGATTGGGGTTATGGATTGGATCTCCAAAATGGAGCTAGCCTTCATGACTTGTGGCTGCAGAGGTAAATTGCAGACTATCTATGCCGTGCGTCTATTCCGAGGTGGAGCCGTTCGTTGGTGGAACACTCTAGGGAAGACCTTAAGCCCTAATGAGCCACTTCAATTGTCATGGGCAGAGTTCTTGGTGCAGTTCAAGCGCAAGTTCTGCTCGGCTCAAAATCTGTTGGAGTTGGAGAACAAGTTTCTGACATTGACGAAAGGCAGCACGTCAGTTGATGAATACACTAATAACTTCACCGATAAGATGGACTTTGCCTTGCGTGTCGTTCCAGATGAGCTGACAAAGGTGGATCGGTATGCGAAGGGACTCCCATGGGAGTACGAGGTGCCAGTACGTCAGGCACTTACCCTAGAGGCAGCTATCTGGGCTGCCAAGTCTGTGGAGAACATGATCAAGGGGAGAACCACCGACAAGGCTGATGTTGGTGAGAAAAGAAATTTTGAGGGAACATCTGGTTCCGGTAAGAAAGGAAAATTTTCGAAATCTGATTCGAAAAAGTTTGGAGGAAAAGGAGGCGAAGCAAAGTGGTGTGATAAGTGTAAGAAAAAGCACTTTGGGAAATGTAGCGAGGATGTGACCTGCTACAATTGTGGAAAGGTTGGACATTTTGCCAATGAATGTCCAAACAACAAAAGGATGTGTTTTGGGTGTAATGAAGAGGGGCACATTTGGAAGGACTGTCCGAAGAAGAAGGAGGCAGCAAAGCCCAACATTCCACCAAAGCCGAAGGCGAGAGCCTTCCAGATGACACTTGAGGCTGCTAAAGATGAAGCTGATGTCGCTTCAGGTACCTTTCTCGTAAATGAATTACCTGCTCAAATTTTGTTTGATTCTGGAGCCAACTACTCCTTTATTTCGCATGAGTTTGGTAGAAAGCTAGCTTTGCCTATTGATAGACTAGATGATGCTTTATTAGTCGAAGTAGCTAGTGGCAAGTTTGTACCTGTTATCCATCGTATGAAAAACATCTTAATTGATCTGAATGGGAATAAGTTTCACGAGGCGTTATTGCCTATCGAACTTAATGGTTTCGACATCGTCTTGGGAATGGATTGGCTTAACGCCAATGATGCCGAAATTTTATGCAAGAAAAAGATAGTTAAAGTAAACCCGCCTGGAAAAGATTCGTTTATGGTGTATGGGGACAAACGGCGAGTGAATTCTGGGATCATTTCTCTAATGAAAGCCAGAAAGTATTTGACCAAGGGATGTACATCATATTTAGCATTTGTGATTGATGCTAAGAAGGAAAAGAAGGTGATGCAGAGCATTCCAGTGGTGTGTGATTTTCCGGAAGTGTTCCCCGAGGATCTTCCTGGATTACCACCTGATAGACAAGTGGAGTTCAGAATAGACTTGTTACCAGGAACCACGCCAATAGCAAAAGCACCTTATCGATTAGCACCGACGGAGATGAAGGAGCTGATGATGCAACTTCAGGAGTTATTGGACAAAGGTTTCATTAGACCTAGTTCATCGCCCTGGGGAGCTCCGGTGTTATTTGTAAAGAAGAAAGATGGAAGTATGAGAATGTGCATCGATTACAGAGAGCTGAACAAGGCAACAATAAAGAATAGATATCCGTTGTCGAGGATTGATGACCTATTTGATCAATTGCAAGGTTCGAGCTATTTCTCGAAGATCGATCTTAGGTCAGGATATCATCAGCTGAAAGTAAGAGAGCAAGATATCGAGAAGACTGCATTCAGAACTAGATATGGACACTACGAGTTCTTGGTTATGTCGTTTGGACTAACCAATGCTCCGGCAGCGTTCATGGATTTGATGAATAGGGTTTGTAACCCGTTCCTTGATAAATCTGTGATAGTGTTCATAGACGACATTCTGATTTACTCGAAAAGCCAGGAGGAGCATGGCAGACACTTGTGAGAAGTGTTAGAAGTTTTGAAGAAGGAGAAGCTTTATGCAAAGTTCTCTAAATGTGATTTTTGGATTCGTGAAGTCCAATTCTTGGGTCACGTGGTCAACCAAGAAGGGATAATGGTTGATCCAGCGAAGACTGAAGCTGTGATGAAGTGGGAACAACCGAAAAGTCCCACGGAGATTCGAAGCTTTTTAGGATTAGCCGGATATTACCGCAGGTTTATCCAAGGCTTTTCTTTGATTGCTACTCCCTTAACAGCTTTGACCCACAAAGGAGCTACTTATGCTTGGAGTGATAAGCATAAAGAAGCATTCGAGAAGTTAAAGAGGAAGCTATGCGAGGCACCGATACTTTCTCTACCCGATGGAGTTGAAGACTTTGTTGTCTATAGCGATGCGTCTGGGGTTGCATTGGGTTGTGTTTTGACCCAAAGAGAAAAGGTGATAACATATGCGTCTCGACAGCTGCAGGAGCATGAAAAGAATTACCCGACTCATGATTTGCAGTTGGCAGCGATAGTTTTCGCTCTGAAAATATGGAGGCATTACCTCTATGGCATGAAGTGCAAACTTTTTACTGATCATAAGAGTCTCCAATATCTCTTTAATTAGAAAGAATTGAATATGAGGCAACGACGCTGGCTAGAATTACTTAAAGACTACGATTGCGAGATACTTTACCACCCCGGTAAAGCTAATGTTGATGCTGATGCTCTCAGTCGGAAGGTCAATCTTGAAAGGAAGAGGCCAAGAGCGTTGAGAATTGAAGTTGTCTCGACCATTGTGGAAAATATAAAGAAAGCTCAAGAGGAAGCTTCTGAGAAAAATGACCGAAAGGAGGAACGTTTGGGTAAAACGTTGGTGTTTGGTACTAACGGTCATGGACTGAAGGTATTCCAAGATCATATTTGGGTATCTAAGTCAGGAGGAATTAGGGATCTTCTGATGGAAGAAGCTCACAAAACCATGTACTCAATTCATCCGGGTAGCACTAAAATGTATAGGGAACTGAAACCCTACTACTAGTGGCCGACGATGAAGCTTGATGTTGCAAAGTATGTGGCCGAGTGTGTGACTTGTGCGAGAGTAAAGACACAACATCAGAAACCTTACGGGAGTTTAGAAATATTGCCTGTGCCTATGGGTAAGTGGGAAGACATTGCTATGGATTTTGTCACTAAACTGCCCAGAACAAAGAATGGTCACGACATGATTTGGGTGGTCGTTGATCGATTCACTAAGAGTGCGCATTTCATAGCAGCCAAGGAGAAATGGTCTATGGAAAAGCTTGTGAATTCTTACGTGAAGGAAATTGTGAGGCTTCACGGTGTTCCGTTGACGATTGTATCGGATCGTGATAGCCGTTTCACCTCAAGGTTTTGGAAAAGTCTACAAGAGGAAATGGGTACCAAGTTATGTTTAAGCACAACTTACCATCCGCAGACTGATGGTCAGAGTGAAAGAACAATACAAACACTTGAAGATATGATGAGAGCATGTACCTTGGAATTCCTAGGTAATTGGGATGAACATTTACCTTTGGTAGAATTTTCCTATGATAATAGTTTTCACTCGAGCATTAAGATGGCACCTTATCAAGCTTTGTATGGACAGAAGTGTCGTACGCCGTCTTGTTGGCTTGAGGCTGGGGAAAAGCAGTTTATGGGACCGGAGATGGTTCATCAAACTGCTGAAAAGTTGAAAATAATTAGGGAAAGAATGTTAGCAGCTCAAGATCGTCAAAAGAGCTATGCTGACAAGAAGCGAAGACCGATGACTTTTGACGTTGGAGATTCGGTTTTGCTTAAAGTCTCGCTGTGGAAGGGACTTATAAGATTTGGTAAAAGGGGAAAGTTGAGTCCAAGGTTTATTGGACCGTTTAAAGTCCTTCAGAGGATTGGGAACCAAGCTTACAAGCTCGAATTACCCGAAGAACTGAATGGAATTCACAACACTTTTCATGTGTGTTATTTGAGGAAGTTCACGGGAGAAGTTCCCGATATAATTCCAATTTCTGAGTTGAGAATTGATGAGAACAAAAGGTTGATTGAAGAACCAGAGGCAATTGTTGACCGAAAAACTAAGAAGTTGCGACGCAACCCGTTTTGAAATAATAAGATTGTATTATTTGAGTATTATGTGTTTTGTGCTTAATTGCTTAATTATGTGGTTTGATTAATTAAGAATAAAAATAAGCGTCAAAATTTAAGTGTAAAATAAACTTAATATCTTTGATTTATGTTGTAGTAGTGGAAACGAAGTTTCCAAATATATATAGAACGCCCAAATCTGACTTCGTATGAGGAAGTTATGATTTATTGAAGTTCCGCCTTAGCGGTATACAACCTGTTTTACTCGATTTGAGATCGAGCGGTTGTTAGCCGAATCAATCTAAATGAGAATCGAAGATCTCATTGTTGGTATCGAAACGATAAAAAGTTAGGCGAGAACGGACGTCAAACGAAGAAGTTATGAATTTATAACGAAAGTTTCTATCCCGGCCTATTAAAAATAATTAATAAAAATAAATTCAAAATTAGCCGACAGATTCTAAACGAAAGTCGTAGAGCGTGGTCTCACCTTTCCGTGGATATAAAGAACGTCGAAAACGGAGTTCATATGAAGAAGTTATGAATTTCCGAAGTTTATTAATCATTTTGTATTAAAATTTAAATCAAAAATCGGAAGCCTTATCCGAAGCGAGTCATTGATCTGATCTGAGGTATGCGCTGCGTACGTGAGAACGCCCCGTGTACTCCGGAAGTGTCGACACTTCGGATGACGCATGCAGTGACGATTCGGAGCCCTGTACCCCCCGCGTACAGGCGTACGCCCCGCGTTCGTGCGAGGGTCCAGCACTATAAAAGGGGATCCGAAGGAAGCCAAAATTCTTGTTCATACTCTAGCCCCGAGGCAAGTCCCGAGATCCCGAAGATCCCGAGAAGTGCGGTTCCCGAGTCAAAGCTCTGCCCAGAAGAAATTCGATTTTCGAGGAGATCTTCCAGATCTGCTGTGGAGTACTACTTCTATAAGCCGTAGTGTTGTCGGATCATCTTCTGATCAAGTGAGTGTGTAGTTATTTTCTTTCTAATACAATAATACGAATTATTTTATATAAAATACGTGCTATGTGTATATATCTGGTTGTGTTATGTGTGAATGTGTATTCACTCTTTTCTATCTTATAGGTCTGATTATTTCTCTATGAGATATGTGTTATGTGTGTGTGTGCCTCATCTGTTATGTGATATATGTGTTGATTAAAGCATGTTATATAGGTTTTTAAACTATGCATACAAATGTATATTTTTATCTACTAATATGTGGGTAGAACATGGGTAGACAGTTGGTGTGTAATAAACAGATGAGAGGCCTCGTTGTTGTTTGATTGAGTCATCTAGCGGAGTTTAGATGACGACCACTGGCTATTCTAGACAGTCTTGTGGAAACATTAGGAGGTTCGCCACCTGTAGGTGTTAATGAACTTGGGTGTTCATTCGCTGTACTCCATCCACCACATGGTTGCCTTATTTGACTTATATTGCTGAGGTACCCCCGAAGCATGTGTTGTCGCCCCGATGAAATATTCTTAGACTAGGTCCCTTATGTTAGTTGTTTTAGGGACATTAAAGTGAGAATAACGGGAATGGGTAATTGGGTTATTGTTGGTTGGTGAAAATTAAATATGATACTTATTGTGGGTTGAAAACCCTATATGCTCACCAGGCTCCCAAGCCTGACCCACTCAGTTTTAAATTGTATTACAGGAAGTGGCAGAAGGGCATGAGATGGATGATCCATCAAGTTGTTTTGTTTACAAGTCTGCATATGTTTATATTTGTTATATGACTTATAATGTATTCGTTTATGCTTATTGGTCTGTATCGGAACATGACACCCCGAGTTTTGATTATAATGAAAATACATTTCTTTTATGAAATGCTTCGGTAAACATTGTTTTATCATGTTTTGTTTTTGGGAACAAATTCCGCAACTCTTTCAAATCAAAAGGATTTACTCTGAAAATATTTAAAAGCATAAATGAAAATCGGTCTTTTCTGGCCGAGATTTTGGGGATGTCACAAAATTAGCCGACGAAGTCTAAACGAAAGTTGTAGAGCGTAGTCTCACCTTTCCGTGGATATAAAGAACGTCGAAAACGGAGTTCGTATGAAGAAGATATGAATTTCCGAAGTTTATTAAATAATTTGTATTTATTTTTAATTGGAAATTCCGGCATTATCCGAAGGGGAGTCAGCAGCCTGATCCGAGGTACGCCCCGCGTACACGAGTACACCCCGCATACTCCGAAGAGTGTCGACACTTCGGATGATGCATGCCATGACGATTTCGGAAGCAGTACGCGCCGCGTACTGCAGTACGCCCCGCGTACTCCGAGGCTCCAGCCTCCTATAAATAGGATGCGAGGGCAGCCGACCCATTTGCCAATTTGCTATCTTCTCTCTGCCGTTTTGCATCGTTTTGCGTGCCAGAAATATCCCGAAGCCCCGAGATTGTTCCCGAGCCCTGAGGCAAGTCCCGAGATCCCGAGAAGTACGGTTCCCGAGCCAAAGCTCTGCCCGCGAGAAGTACGATTTTTGTAGAGATCTTCCAGATCTGCTGAGGACTACTACTTCTGCAAGCCGTAGTGCTGTTCGATCATCTTCTGATCAAGTGAGTGTATACTACCTTTCATAAACATGATAATAATACAAGTATGGTTCGAGTGTATTAAATATATTGTTGTTTATTGGTGTGAGTGTGTAGTTACTTTCTTCTAACGCATAATTATGAAGTATTTTATACGGAATACGTATGAGGTGTATAATTTTGTGGTTATGTGTGTGAATGTGTATTCACTTTCTTCTAACTCATAGATATGATTTATTCTCTATGAAATATGTGTTATGTGTGTGTGTGCCTCATCTATTATGTGAAATATGTGTTGATTAAAGTATGCTATACAGGTTTTTAAACTATGTATACAAATTGTATAATTTTTATCTACTAATATGTTGGGTAGAACATGGGTAGATAGTTGGTGTGTAATAAACAGATGAGAGGCCTCGTTGTTGTTTGATTTAGTCATCTAGCGGAGTTTAGATGACGACCACATACTTTTCTAGATAGTCTTGTGGAAACATTAGCAGGTTCGCCACCTGTAGGTGTTAATGAACTTGGTTACTCATTCGCTGTACTCCATCCTCCTCATGGTTGCCTTATTTGACTTATATTGCTGAGGTACCCCCGAAGCATGTGTTGTCGCCCCGATGAAATATTCTTAGACTAGGTCCCTTATGTTAGTTGTCTTAGGGACATTAAAGTGAGAATAACGGGAATGGGTAATTGGGTTATTGTTGGTTGGTGAAAATTAAATATGATTATTTATTGTGGGTGGAAAACCCTATATGCTCACCAGGCTCCCAAGCCTGACCCACTCAGTTTTATATGTATTACAGGAAGTGGCGCAAGGGCATGAGATGGATGAACCATCAAGTTGTTTTGTTAACAAGTCTGCATATGTTTATATTTGTTGAATCACTTGTAATGTATTCGTTTATGCTTATTGGTATGTATCGGAACATGACACCCCGAGTTTTGAGTATAATGAAAATACATTTCTTTCATGAAATGCTTTGGTAAACATTGTTTTATCATGTTTTGTTTTTGGGAACAATTTCCGCAACTCTTTCAAATCAAAAGGATTTACTTTGAAAATATTTTAAAACCATAAATGAAAATTGGTCTTTTCTGGCCGAGATTTTGGGGATGTCAAATGCTCAAAGTCTCACCGTGGAAGGGACTTATAAGATTTGGAAAAAGTGGAAAGTTGAGTCCAAGATTTATTGAATTCAAGATTCTTCATAGGATTAGGAACCAAGCTTACAAGCTGGAATCGCTAGAAGAACTAGACGGTATTCATAACACTTTCCATGTGTGTTATTTCAGGAACTTCATGGGAGAAGTTACTGATATAATTCCACTTTCGGAGTTAAGGATTGATGAAAATAAGAGGTTAATCGAATAGCCTAAAGCTATTGTTGACCATAAGACAAAGAAATTGCAACGCCTGATGGAGATTCGGTTTTGCTTAAAGTCTCGCCGTGGAAGGGACTTATAAGATTTGGTAAAAGGGGAAAGTTGAGTCCAAGGTTTATTGGACCGTTTAAAGTTATTCAGAAGGTTGGGAACGAAGCTTACAAGCTCGAATTACCAGAAGAACTGAATGGAATTCACAACACTTTTCACGTGTGTTATTTGAGGAAGTTCACGGGAGAAGTTCCTGATATAATTCCTATTTCTGAATTGAGAATTGATGAGAACAAAAGGTTGATTGAAGAACCAAAGGCAATTGTTGACCGAAAGACTAAGAAGTTGCGACGCAAAATGGTTGGGTTAGTGGTTGTCCGATGGAAACACACGAATGGGCCGAATCTCACCTGGGAGACGGAGACTGACATGTTGAGTCGCTATCCGCATTCGTTTGTTGATGTGTGATTCCGGGGACGGAATCTTTCTAAGGTGGAGAGAATTGTAACGCCTGTGTTTCCGGGCTTGCCACTTTTAGCAATGTAATAGTCTAGGTTAACCTTTGTAACCCGTTTTGAAATAATAAGATTGTATTATTTGAGTATTATGTGTTTTGTGCTTAATTGCTTAATTATGTGGTTTGATTAATTAAAAATAAAAATAAGCGTCAAAGTTTAAGTGTAAAATAAACTTAATATCTTTGATTTATGTTGTAGTAATTGAAACGAGGTTTCCGAATATATATAGAACGCCCAAATCTGACTTCGTATGAGGAAGTTATAATTTATCAAAGTTTCGGCTTAGCGGTATGCATCCTGTTTTACTCGATTTGAGATCGAGCGGTTAACGGACATCAAATGAAGAAGTTATGAATTTATAACGAAGTTTTTCTGTCGCGGCCTATTAAAAATAAATTCAAAATTAGCTGACGAAGTCTAAATGAAAGTTGTAGAGCGTAGTCTCACCTTTCCGTGGATATAAAGAACGTCGAAAACGGAGTTCGTATGAAGAAGATATGAATTTCCGAAGTTTATTAAATCATTTGTATTTATTTTTAATTGGAAATTCCGACATTATCCGAAGGGGAGTCAGCAGCCTGATCCGAGGTACGCCCCGCGTACTCCGAAGAGTGTCGACACTTCGGATGATGCATGCCATGAAGATTTCGGAAGCAGTACGCGCCCCGTACTGCAGTACGCCCCGCGTACTCTGAGGCTTCAGCCTCCTATAAATAGGACGCGAGGGCAGCCGACCCATTTGCCAATTTCCTCTCTTCTCTCTCCCGTTTTGCATCGTTTTGCGTACCAGAAATATCCCGAAGCCACGGTATTGTTACCGAGCCCCGAGGAAAGTCCCGAGATCCCGAAGATCCCGAGAAGTGCGGTTCCCAAGCCGAAGCTCTGCCCGCGAGAAGTTCGATTTTTGTAGAGATCTTCCAGATCTGCTGGGGACTACTACTTCTGCAAGCCGTAGTGCTATCCGATCATCTTTTGATCAAGTAATTGTATACTACCTTTCATAAACACGATAATAATACAAGTATGGTTCGAGTGTATTAAGTATATTGTTGTTTATAGGTGTGAGTGTGTAGTTACTTTCTTCTAACACATAATTATGAAGTATTTTATACGGAATACGTATTAGGTGTATAATTTTGTGGTTATGTGTGTGAATGTGTATTCACTTTCTTCTAACTCATAGATATGATTTATTCACTATGAGATATGTGTTATGTGTGTGTGTGCCTCATCTGTTATGTGAAATATGTGTTGATTAAAGCATGCTATACAGGTTTTTAAACTATGTATACAAATTGTATAATTTTTATCTACTAATATTTTGGGTAGAACATGGGTATATAGTTGGTGTGTAATAAACAGATGAGAGACCTCGTTGTTGTTTGATTTAGTAATCTAGCAGAGTTTAGATGACGACCACATACTTTTCTAGATAGTCTTGTGGAAACATTAGCAGGTTCTCCACCTGTAGGTGTTAATGAACTTGGGCGTTCATTCGCTGTACTCCATCCCCCTCATGGTTGCCTTATTTGACTTATATTGCTGAGGTACCCCCGAAGCATGTGTTGTCGCCCGATGAAATATTCTTAGACTAGGTCCCTTATGTTAGTTGTCTTAGGGACATTAAAGTGAGAATAACGGGAATGGGTAATTAGGTTATTATTGGTTGGTGAAAATTAAATATGATTATTTATTGGGGGTTGAAAACCCTATATGCTCACCAGGCTCCCAAGCCTGACCCACTCAGTTTTAATTGTATTACAGGAAGTGGCGCAAGGGAATGAGATGTATGAACCATCAAGTTGTTTTGTTTACAAGTTTGCATATGTTTATATTTGTTGAATGACTTCTAATGTATTCGTTTATGCTTATTGGTCTGTATCAGAACATGACACCCCGAGTTTTGATTATTATGAAAATATATTTATTTTATGAAATGCTTTGGTAAACATTGTTTTATCATGTTTTGTTTTTGGGAACAAATTCCGCAACTCTTTCAAATCAAAAGGATTTACTCTGAAAATATTTTAAAACCATAAATGAAAATCGGTCTTTTCTGGCCGAGATTTTGGGGATGTCACATGCTCAAAGTCTCACCGTGGAAGGGACTTATAAGATTTGGAAAAAGTGGAAAGTTGAGTCCAAGATTTATTGAATTCAAGATTCTTCATAGGATTAGGAACCAAGCTTACAAGCTGGAATCGCTAGAAGAACTAGACGGTATTCATAACACTTTCCATGTGTGTTATTTCAGGAACTTCATGGGAGAAGTTACTGATATAATTCCACTTTCGGAGTTAAGGATTGATGAAAATAAGAGGTTAATCGAATAGCCTAAAGCTATTGTTGACCATAAGACAAAGAAATTGCAACGCCTGATGGTAAAATTAGAGCTTGTGCGATGGAAACTTACGTGTGGGCCGAACCTCACCTAGGAGACAGAGAGTGATAGGATGAGTCGCTATCCACATCTGTTTGCTGATGCATGATTTTGGGATGGAATCATCCTATGGATGAGAGAATTGTAACACCCGCGTTTTAGGCTAAGCATTAAAATAATTATGTAATAGTTAAGGTCAACAATTGTAACCTATTTTACGTAATAAAGAAGAATTATGTGAATTTTATGCGTTTCACGATTTTAATAATATAATAAAATAGGAAACATTAGTAGAATTGTCCGTGAATCGTAAAAATAAGTGCGCCAAAACACACACACATATATGTATATATATATATATATATATATATATATATATATATATATATATATATATATATATATAAAGTACACGTCGTCTCAATCCCAAAAATATAAAATTTCATCAAAACCCGAGTCTATATGAATTAGATATGATTTTTATAAAATATAAAAGTCATCCGCACATAAGGAATGTGTGACGTAGTAAGCTACAGAGAGAATGGTTGGCGTTTAGCTAACGTCACCTAAAACAAAATCGTAGTACTCCTTAAAATAGGAAGTTTGAAAAAAAGAATGCCAAAATGGAGTCCGTACGAGACAGTTATGATTTTAGCAAAATCATTTAATTTTATAAAAATATGGACAAAAAAATAAAGTCAAAGTTAGTCGATGGTGTCTTAAAGAAAGTTGTAGATCTCATCGATAACTATGTGTGGATATAAAGAACGCCAAAAACAGAGTTCGTATGAGCGAGTTATCATTGCTAATAGCATATTTACGTATTAAAATAAAGTATAAATCACACACACACACACAGATATATATATATATATATATATATATATATATATATATATCATTAGAATGGTATTGACAATGCAGTCGATATAAGAATAGTGTTGAGTACTTTCGACATTAGTTTAGTACAAATGTCGTTAAATCTATTTAAAATAGTATTATAAATGGTTGTTTAGTCATTTAAGTAACTATAGAGGGTAGTTTTTTAAAATTCAATTACTATAAATAAGATCCTCTAGGCTCTCATATTTCTTGCACCATTCTCTTGATTCAAGAGTGCTTTTCTTCTTATTCCCTGAGTATTTTGGTCCCTCATGATTCGACTTCTCTTTCCATAGTTTTAGTATAGAAAGGTGAGCGCGGAAGTGCTACAAGAATCTTTTTTGAAAACAAGATTCAGTGATGAAGTTCTGACCACGGAGTCCTAAGTTTTCTCTAGAAACCCTGTAAGTTATTCTTACCTACTTTAACTATAACTTATGTTTAAGTTCATTATCATTATTATGAACCTATAAAAAATATATGTGCTAAGTATTATAAATTATACAAAGTGTTTTTATAATAGCTTTTAACTGCTCATGGTACGGGGAATCTGGTTTGAAAAGGCCGCATAGGGTTGTTGGATTTCAGAACAACTTAAACGACAAAATGGTCATGCCCTCCTATGTTTTGTTTCTAGCCCCTATCTCTACATATTCATTGAAAAGTATTTTTTTAACACTTATATAATACAAAAAAACAATATTGCTCATAGACCTTGCGTTAAATCTAAACTAATAATTATTCACAATAAATGCTAGACAAAAATCTATTGATAATGATACCAGGTTTCATCGAAGGAAAATAAAATTGTTAGAAGTAAAGCGTTGCTCAAGTTTGGAGTCATCACTTTAACAAGTGAGTGCATAGTTACTTTCATCTTACACATAGATATGAAGTATTTAATATAAATTACGTGTTATGTGTGCATATGATATATGTTCTTGATATTTATGCTAGATGAACAAAATATACATGTTTTATTTGATTTAAATTGTATATGTATTTTATGCCTATAATTATGATGGGTAAACATTGGTAGATGATATAGATAATGAAATAAATGTTGAGAGGGCTCGATGTTTTTGAATATCATGTAATCTAGCGGAGTATAGATCACGTCCACAGACCATTCTAGACAGTCTAGTGGAATGCTGGCAGGCTCGCAACCTATAGGTGTTTTAAAACTAAGTGTTCGCCAGGTGTACTCCATCCCCCACTTGGTTGCCTTACTGAAGTATATTGATGAGGAATCCCTAAGCAGTATTGGCATCCCGATGATGATCCTTAGACTAGGTCCCTTCAATTAGATGCTTTAGGGACAGAAAGTGAGGGTAATGGGAACGAGTTATTGGGATTAATGATTTGATGAAATTAATGAACTTAATTATTATGGGTCGAAAACCCTATGTGCTCACCAAGATCGAAAGCCTGACCCACTCAATTTCTTATATTAAAAGTAGTGGCAAAAGAGCACATCCCAACATTTTTAATATAATGAAAACTCATTCCTTCAGGAATGGTTTGATAATTTACTTATCATATTTTTGGAACAAATTCCGCACCATATTACTTCAAAAGGATACTCTGATTTTCAAAAAAAGCATAAATAAATCGATCCTTTTTGGCCGTGAAATTGAGGATGTCATAATATATATCTCACCAAGCTGGTATGTCGGTCTTTCGGTATTCCAATAAACCTACATAATGTCAACCTTGAGAGTGCACCTCCACCTACTGTGACATCCCCAAAATCTCGGCCAGAAAAGACCGATTTCATTTATGCTTTTTAAATATTTTCAGAGTAAATCCGTTTGATTTTAAAAGAGATCCGGAATTTGTTCCCAAAAACAAAACATGATAAAATAGATATTTATCAAAACATTTCATGATTTCATTTCATAATCAAAAGTCGGGATGTCATGTTCCGATACAGATCATAAAGCATAAACGATAACATTACAAGTCATTCAACAAATATATACATATACAGACTTGTAAACAAAACAACTTGATAATTCGCCCATCTTAAGCTCTTGCGCCACTTCCAGTAAAACAATTCAACTGAGTGGGTCAGGCTTGGGAGCCTGGTGAGCATATAGGGTTTTCAAACCCACAATAATTATATTTAATTACAACATTCAACAATAAACCCGATTACTCATTCCCATTATCCTCACCTTACGTTCCTAAAAATAACGTCTATTATAAGGAACTTATTTCAGGATTTTCATCGGGACGGACATTACTGCAGAGGGGCTTCCTCAACAATAAGTGCCCTAAAGGCAACCATGTGGGGGATAGAGTACACCGGTGAACACGTCGTTCACAACACCTACAGGTAATGAGCCTGCTAGTGTTCCACAGGACAGTCTAGAATAGTCTGTGGTCATCATCCATACTCTGCTGAATGACTAGAATAACACCAATAACACCGAGGCCTCTCATCTGTTTATTTCACACCAATTATCTACCCATTTTCTACCCAACATATTAGTAGATAAAAATATACATTTTTATACATTGTTTAAAGAAAACCTGTATAGCATGTTTTAATCAATACATATTCCACATAACAGATGAGGCATACACACATAACACGTATTTCATAGAGAATATACATTCACACATATAACCACAAAATATATACACGTAGCACGTATTTTATATTAAATACCTCATAATATTGCGTATTGAAAAGGGACTATACACTCACTTGACCAGAAGATGATCCGACAACACTACGGCTTATAGAAGTAGCGCCTCTCCGTAGATCTGGAAGATCTTCACAAAAACTGGCTCCTCGCGGGCAGGGCTTCGGCTCGGGAATAACGCTCTTCGGGATTCTCGGGGCTTCGGATCTCGCTTCGGGGCTCGGGAATAATACCGGGGCTTCGGGGTGCAAACGGCATGCAAAACGAGGCAAAGGACTAGAGAGAATGAGGGATTTGTGTGTCAAGAATGAGCTGCCTTTGGATCCCCATTTATTGGCTGACCCTCACACGTACGCGGGGCGTAACTTCGGGATACACGGGGCGTACGCCTCGGGGGGTCGTCAGCGCTTACGTTATCAGTCTCCTTACGTCACTGCATACGACTTCGGACTACTCGAGTGCCCTTCGCTGTACGCGGGGCGTACAGCAGTACGCGCTGCATACTTCAGATAGACCGCCTCACTTCTCTTCGGATAATATCGGAGTTAAATTAAAAATAAATATTAAATATTTATTGAGCTTTAAAAATTCATATCTCCTTCATACGAACTCCGTTTTCGACATTCTTCATATCCACGCGAAGGTGAGACTACGCTCTACAACTTTCGTTTAGACTCCGTCGGCTAATTTTGACTTTCATTTTTATTAATTATTTTTAGAAGGCTCGGACAGGAAAACTTCGTTATAAAATTATAACTCCTTAGTCCGACGTCCGTTCTCGCCTATCTTTTCATCCTTTCGGTACTAACAACGAAATCTTCGATTCTCATTTAGATTTTTTCGGCTAAAAACCGCTCGATCTCAAATCGAGTATTCGGGCTACATACTGCCAAGTCGAAACTTAGAAAAATCATAACTTCCTCATACGAAGTCAGATTTGGGCGTTCTTTTTATGCACGCTCTCGGTTTAACGAAATCTACGACTTTCGTTTAGATCGCTAAGGCTAAATATCGCTCTATCTTAAATTCACATTTTATGTCACTCGGCGTCGTGCCGGTTATGTCGCGAAACTTCGACAGGTCATAACTTCTTCGTTATAACTCGGACTTTGGCATTCCTTATATCTCCGGAATCCTTGTTTCGACCACTACAACTTTATGCAAAGATATCGGGCTTATCTCAAACTTTAATTTTGACGCTTATTTTATTCTTAATTCATTAAATTATAAAAATTAAGAACACACACATAAATCACATAATTCACATAATTCACAAATAATACATTTTATTATTTCAAATTGGGGTTACAAAGGTTAACCTAGACTATTACATTGCTAAAAATGGCAAGCCCAGAAACACGGGCGTTACAATTCTCTCCACCTTATAATGATTCCGTCCCCGGAATCACACACCAGCAAACAAATGCGGATAGCGACTCATCATGTCACTCTCAGTCTCCCAGGTGAGATTAGGCCCATTCGTGTGTTTCCATCGGACAAGCACTAAATCAACCATCTTACGTCGCAATTTCTTAGTCTTTCGGTCAACGATTGCCTCCGGCTCCTCAATCAACCTTTTGTTCTCATCGATCCTCAACTCCGAAAGTGGAATTATGTCGGGAACTTCTCCCATGAACTTCCTCAAGTAACACACATGAAAAGTGTTATGAATTCCATTCAATTCTTCTGGTAGTTCGAGCTTGTAAGCTTGGTTCCCAATCCTCTGAAGAACTTTAAACGGTCCAATAAACCATAGACTTAACTTTCCCCTTTTACCAAATCTTATAAGTCCCTTCCAAGGCGAGACTTTAAGCAAAACCGAATCTCCAACTTCAAAAGTCATCGGTCTTCGCTTATTGTCAGCATAACTCTTTTGACGGTCTTGAGCTGCTAACATTCTTTCCCTAATTATTTTCAACTTTTCAGCCGTTTGATGGACTATCTCCGGTCCCATAAACTGCTTTTCCCCAGCCTCAAGCCAACAAGACGGCGTACGACACTTCTGTCCATACAATGCTTGATAAGGTGCCATCTTTTATGCTCGAGTGAAAACTATTATTATAGGAAAACTCTACCAAAGGTAAATGTTCATCCCAATTACCTAGGAATTCCAAGGTACACGCTCTCAGCATATCTTCAAGTGTTTGTATCGTTCTTTCGCTCTGACCATCAGTCTGCGGATGGTAAGCTGTACTTAAACACAACTTGGTACCCAATTCCTCTTGTAGACTTTTCCAAGATTGTGAGGTGAAACGACTATCACGATCCGACACAATCATTAGCGGAACATCGTGAAGCCTCACAATTTCCTTCACGTAAGAATTCGCAAGCTTTTCCATAGACCATTTCTCATTGGCTGCTATGATATGCGCACTCTTAGTGAATCGATCAACGACCACCCAAATCATGTCGTGACCACTTTTTGTTCTGGGCAGTTTAGTGACAAAATCCATAGCAATGTCTTCCCACTTACCCATAGGCACAGGTAATGGTTCTAAACTCCCGTATGGTTTCTGATGTTGTGCCTTGACTCTTGCACAGGTCACACACTCGGCCACATACTTCGTAATGTCGAGCTTCATCGTCGGCCACCAATAATAGGGTTTTAGGTCCCTATACATTTTTGTGCTACCGGGATGAATCGAGTACATGGTTTTGTGAGCTTCTTCCATCAGAAGATCTCTGACTCCTCCTGTCTTAGGTATCCAAATCCGATCTTGGAACACCTTTAGTCCGTGACTGTTTATACCGAACACCAACGTTTTGCCCAAACGTTCCTCCTTTCGGTCATTCTTCTCAGAAGCTTCGCTTTGAGCTTTCTTGATACTTTCCAAAATAGTCGAGACAACTTCAATTCTCAATGCTCTTGGCCTTCTCCTTTCAAGACTGACTTTCCGACTGAGAGCATCAGCAACAACATTGGCCTTACCGGGGTGGTAAAGTATCTCACAGTCGTAGTCCTTAAGTAATTCCAGCCAGCGTCGTTGCCTCATATTCAATTCTTTCTTACCAAAAAGATATTGGAGACTCATATGATCAGTGAAAAGTTAGCACTTCGTGCCATAGAGGTAATGCCTCCATATTTTCAGTGCCAAAACTACCGCTGCCAACTCTAAATCATGAGTCGGGTAGTTCTTTTCATGCTCTTTCAATTGTCGAGACGCATATGCTATCACCTTTTCTCTTTGGGTCAAAACACAACCCAATCCAACACCAGACACATCGATATAAACAGCAAAGTCTTCAACCCCATCGGGTAGAGAAAGTATCGGTGCCTTGCATAGTTTCTTCTTTAGCTTCTCGAATGCTTCTTTATGCTTATCACTCCAAGCATAAGTAGCTCCTTTGTGGGTCAAAGCTGTTAATGGACTAGCGATCGAAGAAAAGCCTTGGATAAACCTTCGGTAATATCCGGCTAATCCTAAAAAGCTTCGAATCTCCGTGGGACTTTTCGGTTGTTCCCACTTCATCACAGCTTCGATCTTCGCTGGATCAACCATTATCCCTTCTTGGTTGACCACGTGACCCAAGAATTGGACTTCTCGAATCCAAAAATCACATTTGGAGAACTTTGCATACAGCTTCTCCTTCTTCAAGATTTCCAACACTTCTCGCAAGTGTCTGCCATGCTTTTATTGGCTTTTCAAATAAATCAGAATCTCATCTATGAACACTATCACAGATTTATCAAGAAACGGGTTACAAACTCTATTCATTAAATCCATGAATGCTGCGGGAGCATTTGTTAGTCCAAACGAAATAACCAAAAACTCGTAGTGTCCATATCGCGTTCTGAATGCAGTCTTCTCTATATCGTGCTCCCTTACTTTCAGCTGATGATATCCTGACCTCAAGTCGATCTTTGAGAAATAACTTGATCCTTGTAGCTGATCGAATAGGTCATCAATCCTTGGCAACAGATATCTATTCTTTATTGTTGCCTTATTCAGCTCTCGATAATCAATGCACATCCTCATGCTTCCATCTTTCTTGTTTACGAATAACACCGGAGCTCCCCAGGGTGATGAACTAGGTCTAATGAAACCTTTGTCCAATAACTCCTGAAGTTGCATCATCAGCTCCTTCATCTCCGTCGGTGCTAATCGATAAGGTGCTTTTGCAATTGGCGTTGTTCCGGGCAACAAGTCGATACGAAATTCTACTTGTCGATCGGGCGGTAATCCAGGAAGATCTTTGGGAAATACTTTCGGATAATCACACACAACAGGAATATTTTGCATCACCTTCTTTTCCTTCTTAGCATCGATCACGAATGTTAAGTATGATGTACACCCCTTGGTCAAACATTTTCTGGCTTTCATTAGAGAAATGAATCCAGAATTTACTCTGCGTTTATCTCCGTACACCATAAACGATTCCTTTCCAGGCGGATTCACTTTCACTATTTTCTTCTTGCACAAAATTTCGGCATCATTGGCGCTAAGCCAATCCATTCCAAGCGCGATGTCGAAACCATTAAGTTCGATAGGCAATAATTCCTCGTGGAACTTATTCCCATTCAAGTCAATTAAGTTGTTTTTCATGCGATAACTAACAGGTACAAACTTGCCACTAGCAACTTCGACTAATAAAGCATTATCTAGTCTAACAACAGGCAAAGCTAGTTTTCTACCAAATTCATGCGATATAAAGGAGTAGTTGGCTCCAGAATCAAATAAAATTTGGGCAGACAATTTGTTAACGAGAAAGGTACCTGAAGCGACATCAGCTTCATCTTTAGCAGCTTCCAGTGTCATCTGGAATGCTCTCGCCTTTGGCTTTGGCGGAATGTTGGGTCTTGCCGCTTGCTTCTTTTTCGGACAATCCCTTGAGATGTGCCCTTCCTCACCACAACCGTAACAAACATTCTTGGTGAAAGTGCAGTCGTTGGCATAATGCCCTGGCTTTCCACATTTGAAGCATGTGGGTTCCCTACCACACTTCCTATGATGCTTCTTCTTGCACTTGTCGCACCATTTCGCCTCTAACTTTCCTCCACTTCCTCTCGAACTAGACTTCGAGAATTTACTTTTCTTGCTGGACCCTAAAAATCCATCGATTTTCCTCTTTTCACCCACCTCTGAACTTTCCAGACCTTTTTCCCTGATCTGAGTCTCAACATTTCTAGCAGCCCAGATGGCGGCTTTCAATGTGGTTGCTTGCTTAACCATTGGACCATAGTCCGCTGGTAGTCCAAGGGCAAACTTGTTGACCTTAGGGAGTTCTGTAGGCACCAAATATGGGATAAACTTCATCTTTTCCGTGAAACTTGCAGCGTATTCAGTAACGCTCAATTTCCCTTTCTTCAAATTCTGAAACTCATTACTGATTTCCAGAAGGTCCTGCTCGGAGCAGTATTGCATTTTTAGTTGTTCCACAAAGTCTTCCCAAGACATTTTGCTTGCTTCTCCCTTGGGCATAGAGTCAGCTAACAGCTTCCACCAACTCAACACGCCAGATTTTAGCAGAGGGATCGCAAGAGCGGTCTGCTGCCTGTTGCTACATTCACAACTTTCAAACATAGTCTCCATTTCAGAGACCCATTCCATAACTTGCACCGGCGTCGGGCTTCCAGATAGACATGGTGGTTTGGATGCCATGAAATCCTTATACTTGCACCCACGACCATCATTTCCTCCATACTGGTTATTGCGTCTAACCACTGGTTGTTCGTCTTGACCAATGATTCCACTAATGTTTTCTCCTTCAGACTGCCCTCCATTCTCCTCGGGCTCTTCTGCTTGAATTGATGGTTCTTCACAATGCTGCCTAAGCAGGCGTCTCGTTTCTTCCATCTGACGATCCAACATCATTTGAATCATCATTTGTACACCAGCCATTGTTATCGGCTCAGGTGCATCAGCTACGACAAGTACTTGTTGATTTACAGGCGGTTGATTCCTGTTTTCATCAGCATTTCCAACTCCGCTTCTTGTTCTCACCATTTTTGATCTATACACCGAATAATTTCACCTTATTACTCCAAACGATTAAATGCTAGTTCTAATATCGTATACATACGTTTAGAATCCTAAACACATAAACCTTCAGATCCGGTTGGCAACAAACCGTAGATCCGAACAAATAATATCATATATGGCAACATATAACATTTAGCACATAAAAGCATTTTAGGCAACTTTCCAAAAATAAACTAGTGCTCGTGTCTAAAATTTATCAGACACGCATCTCACAATCTCCACTTAGCATACTAAGTTTAAGTCTAGAAATCCTACAAATTCCTAGTTCGCTTAAACTAATGCTCTGATACCAACTGTGACATCCCCAAAATCTCGGCCAGAAAAGACCGATTTCATTTATTCTTTTTAAACATTTTCAGAGTAAATCCGTTTGATTTTAAATGAGATGCGGAATTTGTTCCCAAAAACAAAACATGATAAAATAGATATTTATCAAAACATTTCATGATTTCATTTCATAATCAAAAGTCGGGATGTCATGTTCCGATACAGATCATAAAGCATAAACGATAACATTACAAGTCGTTCAACAAATATATACATATACAGACTTGTAAACAAAACAACTTGATAATTCTCCCATCTTAAGCTCTTGCGCCACTTCCTATAAAACAATTCAACTGAGTGGGTCAGGATTGGGAGCCTGGTGAGCATATAGGGTTTTCAAACCCACAATAATTATATTTAATTACAACACTCAACAATAAACCCGATTACCCATTCCCGTTATCCTCACCTTACGTTCCTAAAAATAACGTCTATTAAAAGGAACTTATTTCAGGATTTTCATCGGGACGGACATTACTGCAGAGGGGCTTCCTCAACAATAAGTGCCCTAAAGGCAACCATGTGGGGGATAGAGTACACCGGTGAACACGTCGTTCACAACACCTACAGGTAATGAGCCTGCTAGTGTTCCACAGGACAATCTAGAATAGTCTGTGGTCTTCATCCATACTCTGCTGAATGACTAGAATAACACCAATAACACCGAGGCCTCCCATCTGTTTATTTCACACCAATTATCTACCCATGTTCTACCCAACATATTAGTAGATAAAAATATACATTTTTATACATTGTTTAAAGAAAATCTGTATAGCATGTTTTAATCAATAAATATTCCACATAACAGATGAGGCATACACACATAACACGTATTTCATAGAGAATATACATTCACACATATAACCACAAAATATATACACGTAGCACGTATTTTATATTAAATACTTCATAATATTGCGTATTGAAAAGGGACTATACACTCACTTGACCAGAAGATGATCTGACAGCACTACGGCTTATAGAAGTAGCGCCTCTCCGTAGATCTGGAAGATCTTCACAAAAACCGGCTCCTCGCGGGCAGGGCTTCGGCTTGGGAATAACGCTCTTCGGGATTCTCGGGGCTTCGGATCTCGCTTCAGGGCTCGGGAATAATATCGGGGCTTCGGGGTGCAAACGGCACGCAAAACGAAGCAATGGACTAGAGAGAATGAGGGAATTGTGTGTGAAGAATGAGCTGCCTTCGGATCCCCTTTTATAGGCTGACCGTCGCACGTACGCGGGGCGTAACTTCGGGGTACGCGGGGCGTACGCCTCGGGGGGTCTTCAGCGCTTACGTCATCGGTCTCCTTACGTCACTGCATACGACTTCGGACTACTCGAGTGCCCTTCGCTGTACGTGGGGCGTACAGCAGTACGCGCTGCGTACTTCGGATAGACCGCCTCACCTCTCTTCGGATAATATCGGAGTTAAATTAAAAATAAATATTAAATATTTATTAAACTTTAAAAATTCATATCTCCCTCATACGAACTCCGTTTTCGACGTTCTTTATATCCACGCGAAGGTGAGAATACGCTCTACAACTTTCATTTAGACTCCGTTGGCTAATTTTGAATTTCATTTTTATTAATTATTTTTAGAAGGCTCGGACAGGAAAACTTCGTTATAAAATCATAACTTCTTCGTCCGACGTCCGTTCTTGCCTATCTTTTCATCGTTTCGCTACTAACAACGAGATCTTCGATTCTCATTTAGATTGTTTCGGCTAAAAACCGCTCGATCTCAAATCGAGTATTCGGGCTGCATACTGCCAAGTCGAAACTTAGAAAAATTATAACTTCCTCATACGAAGTCAGATTTGGGCATTCTTTTTATGCACGCTCTCGGTTTAACGAAATCTACGACTTTTGTTTAGATCGCTAAGGCTAAGTATCGCTCTATCTTAAATTCACATTTTATGTCACTCGGCGTCGTGCCGGTTATGTCGCGAAACTTCGACAGGTCATAACTTCTTCGTTATAACTCGGATTTTGGCATTCCTTATATCTCCGGAATCCTTGTTTCGACCACTACAACTTTATGCAAAGATATCGGGCTTATCTCACACTTTAATTTTCACGCTTATTTTATTCTTAATTCATTAAATTATAAAAATTAAGAACACACACATAAATCACATAATTCACATAATTCACAAATAATACATTTTATTATTTCAAATTAGGGTTACAAAGGTTAACCTAGACTATTACATTGCTAAAAATGGCAAGCCCAGAAACACAGGCGTTACACATGCTCTTGGATCGAGGAACCTGTGAACCGGTTTCATAATCATGCATTGGAGACTTGGATAATCAACCATATGTTGATTAGGTAGAGCCTACAGACATCAAATGTATTTAATTTGTGATTAGGACTGCATCGAGTTTCACAGATGGAAATTAACAAAAAACAGAAAAAAATAACAACTAAATTAAAAAATGGAAATCAAGATTCAACCTAAAGAATAGACAAATTAACAAAAAATAAAAATTATCGGTCTAGTAATCTAATCGAGATTCATAGATAGAGGTTGAACAACCTAAGAAATCGATAACCGAGATATCCAATTTTATAGTCAATAGATACAATCATATTTGGGTGTTACGATTGAGAATCTGAACTTGAAGATGAGAGAGACGAGGGAGAACCTTATAGGGATGATCGGAACGACATGGTCCACCTTTAAATGTCGATTGAGAAATAGAGAGACGAGGGAGACAAGTCGAATTTGTAACATCTGGATGTGTAGGTATTTCTAAATCCATCCCTGTAATTCTATTTCATGTTATTTTGGCCCCTAAGTCCAAGAAGTTACGCTTTGAAGACCTGGTGGCAATTTCATAATTATGGCAGGAGGAGTACACCATGCGTACATGTGTGTACACTGAGCGTACTAAGGTGCGCCCAAGTACACCGGGAGTACACTTATATACGTGGGGCATACTAGCTTCAGGAAGAAATCCTAATTTTTAGGTTTTGGGTGATATTTAAGCAACATTATGTCTCATTTCTCCTAACCTTCTCAGCCTCCGCATCCTTTGAGACATTTTTTAAACCATAGCCCTGTTAGTGTGTGTTTTGAGGTCAAAATTGTGTTCTTGGTGTATTGAAGGAGGAAGAAGTTGCATTAAGCAGCGTTGAAGTGGAAGCAAGCTTGGGGATCTAGGATCATTGCCTTCTTGAGAAGCTCCATAAGGTTTAAAATCTATACCTTGATGTCTTGGTTGTTAGATCCCATTTTTGCGTGTTTTGCCTTGCTTTTCTTGTCCTAAAGGTCCCATTTTGTGCATGGTTTCTTCTTGTCATTTTGAGTTGTCCTTTCAAACCCTAGGAAGGGTCCTTAGCCATAAAATGAAATACCTTTGGTTAGTTGTGCTTCATGCATCTTGTATAAGGTCTTATTGGATTAAGACCTTGTGTTAGGCTCTTATTAGGTATGTAAAGTCATAAAGTTGGAAAATTTATGACTCTATGGTATGCTGTAACGCTCTGTTTCTAATCGTTTCCTATTTTGGGGTGGTGATCAAGGAGTGGGTATGAGCTGACTTAGGACCATTGAAGAATTGAGATTTAGACTCATTTGGAGGTGGATGATGTAATTTGGATGATCCCGGTGTCCGATTTGTGTTTTGGAGCCAAAAGGTATTTTGGTAATATGTCAGCTCGGTCTTTTATGGAAGTTGAATGTTTGTTTGGGAAATTATAAGGAAGGTATGATTTGATTAAAGCGTAGAGCTTCTTGTTCACTTTACATGGATATATGGATCATCAGAATCGGATTTATAACGAAAAATTTATGGCCTTTAGAGTGCTTTAGGGTTTAAGAGGAAACCCTAGTATGCAGGGCGTACCTACGGAGTACATAGGTCGTACTAGTGTGAAGAGTAGTACATGAGGCATAGTGTGGTGTACTCTTAGCGTACTGCGAAGGCAGCATCGGGAGTGTGAGGCTTCATACATTGGGTATACAAGGAGTACGCAGGGAGTATGAGGTGTTACTGAAAACCCTAATTTAGGATGTTGTACCCTATATAATCATTTTAAGGCTTCAGGGTTAGCCTCTTTACTAGCATCCAAGTCCCCAAAACCCTAGAAATCGTCCCTTAGCCTCCTTGGTGGCGTTTTAGAGCTGATTGTGTGCATGTTGGTGTGTTTTGGTCATATTCAAGAGGATGGAGTTTGGTGCAAGGTTTTAGATCAAGGAAGAACTTGTGGATCCAGATTATCTACTTCATTTCCATCATGTTTGAGGTAAAAATCTATGAATTTGATCATTAATAGCTTAGATCTATTATATATGAGTTTTGGTTCCCTTTTGGCCGAAGAATGAGATCTAGTGGTTTGATACTACTCCAGGAGCTATGAGTTGCCAGTCTTGGTCTTTTTGAGGTTATATATTCATAAACTTGTCTCCTTTAGGGTTTAGAATCCCCCATGCATGTGATTGTCTCCATTTGGTGAAATTATAATTGTATATCTTGATATTGGGTTCTTTGGGGCATTCAAAGTCACCAAGTCAGTGACTCTATGGTTCTAGACTCTTATTAAGACTCAGATATGTGGTTCGGACTTCTGGACTTAAGCATTAATATCTTAATAAAGAGCCTTGCTTAATGGATGAGTACGCTAGGCATACAAGTCTGTACAAGCCAAATAGCGTGTAGGCTTAGCGTAAATCTGAGTACATCCCGCATACTCAGTCAGGTGGGATTTGGCATATTGGACTTCATGTTTGGGCCTTCTTTTGGGCTTGGGTGTTTGAGTTGTTAATTGGTCCATAATTGGGCATTGGCTGTTTACTTGGCTTTTGGGCCTTCTGATTGTGAGTTTGGGCCTTACTCTTGAACCACGCTAAGTTAGGGGTAAAATGGTCTTTTAACCCCAAGTATGGATTTATGGTTGTAGATTGGAACCCAATTGTTAATTGGGTGTTGTTTTGATATTGATAGTTCGGGAATTTTTCAACCAGTAGCCAGGGATTATTTGTCTGATTCGGCAGTGTGAGGTGAGTCTCCTCACTGTGCTTAATGGGTCGAAGGCACCAATGTCGGACCATGTTTTATCATTTTAGGATGTAAAATGTTTGAGTATTCGTATGTATGCAGAGCAGGGCTCGATGTCGGCAAAGCCTGACGACTATATTGTATGTTGTTATCTTCATGTTTATCGCATGTTTTAGTAGGATTATGTGTATGTATGCTCGGCGGGGTCCGTTATGTGAGTATGGGTGCGGTCCGTATCTCAGTGGGCGGGGCTCTTTATTTGAGTGTGGGCAGGGCCCGTTATGTGAGTTTGGGCGGGGCCCATTATGTGAGTGTGGGTGGGGCCCGTTACACTCAGTGGTGGTGCCCATTATGTGCTTAGTTATGTATGCTATGAGGTATCTTGGGGAACTCAAAGTGCTTTGCGCTTACGGTTTTCAATTTATGTTTTAGGTACTTCGGTTTTCAAATAGAAGAGGTCGGGATTATTGTAGAGCACACACCACATGTTTCCACATTTTGTGATATACTATGATTTGGTGATTGTGAAGTCGCCAAAATCTCGGCCAGAAAAGACCGATTTTTCATTTATGCTTTTAAATATTTTCAGAGTAAATCCTTTTGATTTGAAAGAGTTGCGGAATTTGTTCCCAAAAACAAAACATGATAAAACAATGTTTACCGAAGCATTTCATAAAAGAAATGTATTTTCATTTTAATCAAAACTCGGGGTGTCATGTTCCGATACAGACCAATAAGCATAAACGAATACATTACAAGTCATATAACAATATGAACATATGCAGACTTGTAAACAAAACAACTTGATGGTTCATCCATCTCATGCCCATCCGCCACTTCCTGTAATACAATTTAAAACTGAGTGGGTCAGGCTTGGGAGGCTGGTGAGCATATAGGGTTTTCAACCCACAACAAATAGCATATGTAATTTTCACCAACCAACAATAACCCAATTACCCATTCCCGTTATTCTCACTTTAATGTCCCTAAAACAACTAACATAAGGGACCTAGTCTAAGAATATTTCATCGGGGCAACAACACATGCTTCGGGAGTACCTCAACAATATAAGTGAAATAAGGCAACCATGAGGGGGATGGAGTACAGCGAATGAACACCCAAGTTCATTAACACCTACAGGTGGCGAACCCGCTAATGTTTCCACAAGACTGTCTAGAATAGCCAGTGGTCGTCATCTAAACTCCACTAGATGACTCAATCAAACAACAACGAGGCCTCTCGTCTGTTTATTACACACCAACTGTCTACCCATGTTCTACCCACATATTAGTAGATAAAAATATACATTTGTATACATAGTTTAAAAGCCTGTATAGCATGCTTTAATCAACACATATATCACATAACAGATGAGGCACACACACACATAACACATATCTCATAGAGAAATAATCAGATCTATAAGATAGAAGAGAGTGAATACACATTCACACATAACACAACCAAATATATACACATAGCACGTATTTTATAAAAAATACTTCGTATTATTGTATTAGAAAGAAAATAACTACACACTCACTTGATCAGAAGATGATCCGACAGCACTACGGCTTATAGAAGTAGTAATCCACAGCAGATCTGGAAGATCTCCTCGAAAATCGAACTTCTCGCGGGCAGAGCTTCGACTCGGGAACCGCACTTCTCGGGATCTTTGGGATCTCGGGACTTGCCTCGGGGCTAAAGTGTGATACCGGGGCTTCGGGGTGGAATCGGCACGCAAAACGATGGAAAAGACTAGAGAGAAGAGAAGAAACGAACAAGAATTATGGCTGCCTTCGGATCCCCTTTTGTAGTGCTTGACCCTCGCACGAACGCGGGGCGTATGCCTGTACGCGGGGCGTACAGAGCTCCGAATCGTCACTGCATGCGTCATCCGAAGTGTCGACACTTCCGGAGTACGCGGGGCGTTCTCGCGTAAGCAGCGCGTACCTCGGATCAGATCAATGACTCGCTTCGGATAAGGCTTCCGATTTTTGATTTAAATTTAAATACAAAATGATTAATAAACTTCGGAAATTCATAACTTCTTCATACGAACTCCGTTTTCGACGTTCTTTATACCCACAGAAAGTGAGACCACGCTCTACGACTTTCGTTTAGACTCCGTCAGCTAATTTTGACTTTATTTTTAATAATTATTTTTAATAGGCCGGGACAGAAACTTTCGTTATAAATTCATAACTTCTTCGTTTGACATCCGTTCTCGCCTAACTTTTTATCGCTTCGATACCAACAATGAGATCTTCGATTCTCATTTAGATTGCTTCGGCTAACAACCGCTCGATCTCAAATCGAGTAAAACAGGCTGTATACCGCTAAGCCGGAACTTCGATAAATCATAACTTCCTCATACGAAGTCAAATTTGGGCGTTCTATATATATTTGGAAACCTCGTTTCAATTACTACAACATTAACCAAAGATATTAAGTTTATTTTACACTTAAATTTTGACGCTTATTTTTATTCTTAATTAATCAAACCACATAATTAAGCAATTAAGCACAAAACACATAATACTCAAATAATACAATCTTATTATTTCAAAACGGGTTACAAAGGTTAACCTAGACTATTATATTGCTGCAAGTGGCAAGCCCGGAAATACAGGCGTTACAATTCTCTCCACCTTAGAATGATTCCGTCCCTGAAATCACACATCAACAAACAAATGCGGATAGCGACTCAACATGTCACTCTCCGTCTCCCAGGTGAGATTCGGCCCATTCGGGTGTTTCCATCGGACAAGCACTAACCCAACCATTTTGCGTCGCAACTTCTTAGTCTTTCGGTCAACAATTGCCTCTGGTTCTTCAATCAACCTTTTGTTCTCAACAATTCTCAATTCAGAAATTGGACTTATATCGGGAACTTCTCCCATGAACTTCCTCAAATAACATACATGAAAAGTGTTGTGAATTCCATTCAGCTCTTTGGGTAATTCGAGCTTGTAAGCTTGGTTCCCAATCCTCTGAAGGACTTTAAACGGTCCAATAAACCTTGGACTCAACTTTCCCCTTTTTCCAAACCTTATAAGTCCCTTCCATGGCGAGACTTTAAGCAAAACTGAATCTCCAACCTCAAAAGTCATCGGTCTTCGCTTCTTGTCAGCATAGCTCTTTTGACGATCATGTGATGCTAACATTCTTTCCCTAATTATTTTCAACTTTTCAGCAGTTTAATGAACCATCTCCGGTCCCATAAACTGCTTTTCCCTAGCCTCAAGCCAACAAGACGGCGTACGACACTTCTGTCCATACAAAGCTTGATAAGGTGCCATCTTAATGCTCGAGTGAAAACTATTATTATAGGAAAATTCTACCAACGGTAAATGTTCATCCCAATTACCTAGGAATTCCAAGGTACATGCTCTCAGCATATCTTCAAGTGTTTGTATTGTTCTTTCACTCTGACCATCAGTCTGCGGATGGTAAGTTGTGCTTAAACATAACTTGGTACCCATTTCCTCTTGTAGACTTTTCCAAAACCTTGAGGTGAAACGGCTATCACGATCCGATACAATCGTTAACGGAACACCGTGAAGCCTCACAATTTCCTTCACGTAAGAATTCGCAAGCCTTTCCATAGACCATTTCTCCCTGGCCGCTATGAAATCCGCACTCTTAGTGAATCGATCAACGACCACCCAAATCATGTCGTGACCATTCTTTGTTCTGGGCAGTTTAGTGAAAAAA
Source organism: Lactuca sativa (assembly GCF_002870075.4). Classification (NCBI taxonomy): domain Eukaryota; kingdom Viridiplantae; phylum Streptophyta; class Magnoliopsida; order Asterales; family Asteraceae; genus Lactuca; species Lactuca sativa. The sequence goes on along the minus strand of NC_056626.2, from coordinate 323,249,784 downwards.
TCCATAGCAATGTCTTCCCACTTACCCATAGGCACATGCAATGGTTCTAAACTCCCGTAAGGTTTCTGATGTTGTGTCTTGACTCTCGCACAAGTCACACACTCGGCCACATACTTTGCAACATCAACCTTCATCGTCGGCCACCAGTAGTAGGGTTTCAGGTCCCTATACAATTTAGTGCTACCCGGCTGAATTGAGTACATGGTTTTGTTAGCTTCTTCCATCAGAATATCCCTAATTCCTCCTAACTTAGGTACCCAAATACGATCTTGGAATACCTTCAGTCCATGACCGTTAGTACTAAACACCAACGTTTTACCCAAACGTTCCTCCTTTCGGTCATTTTTCTCAGAAGCTTCCTCTTGAGCTTTCTTTATACTTTCCACAATGGTCTAGACAACTTCAATTCTCAACGCTCTTGGCCTCTTCCTTTCAAGATTGACCTTCCGACTGAGAGCATCAGCAACAACATTAGCTTTACCGGGGTAGTAAAGTATCTCGCAGTCGTAGTCTTTAAGTAATTCTAGCCAGCGTCGTTGCCTCATATTCAATTCTTTCTGATTAAAGAGGTATTGGAGACTCTTATGATCAATGAAAAGTTTGCACTTCGTGCCATAGAGGTAATGCCTCCATATTTTCAGAGCGAAAACTACCGCTGCCAACTCCAAATCATGAGTCGGGTAATTCTTTTCATGCTCCTTCAGCTGTCGAGATGCATATGCTATCACCTTTTCTCTTTGGGTCAAAACACAACCTAATCCAACACCAGACGCATCGCTATAAACAGCATAGTCTTCAACTCCATCGGGTAGAGAAAGTATCGGTGCCTTGCATAGCTTCTTCTTTAACTTCTCGAATGCTTCTTTATGCTTCTCACTCCAAGCATAAGTAGCTCCTTTGTGGGTCAAAGCTGTCAATGGAGTATCAATCGAAGAAAATCCTTGGATAAACCTGCGGTAATATCCGGCTAATCCCAAAAAGCTTCGAATCTCCGTGGGACTTTTCAGTTGTTCCCACTTCGTCACAGCTTCGATCTTCGTTGGATCAACCATTATCCCTTCTTGGTTGACCACGTGACCCAAGAATTGGACCTCACGAATCCAAAAATCACATTTGGAGAACTTCGCATAAAGCTTCTCCTTCTTCAAAACTTCTAACACCTCTCGCAAGTGTCTGCCATGCTCCTCCTGGCTTTTCGAGTAAATCAGAATGTCGTCTATGAACACTATCATAGATTTATCAAGGAATGGGTTACAAACCCTATTCATCAAATCCATGAACGCTGCCCGAGCATTGGGTAGTCCAAACGACATAACCAAGAACTCGTAGTGTCCATATCTAGTTCTGAATGCAGTCATCTCGATATCTTGCTCTCTTACTTTCAGCTGATGATATCCTGACCTAAGATCGATCTTCGAGAAATAGCTCGAACCTTGCAATTGATCAAACAGGTCATCAATCCTCGGCACGGATATCTATTCTTTATTGTTGCCTTGTTCAGCTCTCTGTAATCGATGCACATTCTCATACTTCCATCTTTCTTCTTTACAAATAACACCGGAGCTCCCCAGGGCGATGAACTAGGTCTAATGAAACCTTTGTCCAATAACTCCTGAAGTTGCATCATCAGCTCCTTCATCTCCGCCGGTGCTAATCGATAAGGTGCTTTTGCTATTGGCGTGGTTCCTGGTAACAAGTCTATTCTGAACTCCACTTGTCTATCAGGTGGTAATCCAGGAAGATCCTCGGGGAACACTTCCGGAAAATCACACACCACTGGAATGCTCTGCATCACCTTCTTTTCCTTCTTAGCATCAATCACAAATGCTAAATATGATGTACATCCCTTGGTCAAATACTTTCTGGCTTTCATTAGAGAAATGATCCCAGAATTCACTCGCCGTTTGTCCCCATACACCATAAACGAATCTTTTCCAGGCGGGTTTACTTTAACTATCTTTTTCTTGCATAAAATTTCGGCATCATTGGTGTTAAGCCAATCCATTCCCAAGACGATGTCGAAACCATTAAATTCGATAGGCAATAACGCCTCGTGAAACTTATTCCCATTCAGATCAATTAAGATGTTTTTCATACGATGGATAACAGGTACAAACTTGCCACTAGCTACTTCGACTAATAAAGCATCATCTAGTCTATCAATAGGCAAAGCTAGCTTTCTACCAAACTCATGCGAAATAAAGGAGTAGTTGGCTCCAGAATCAAACAAAATTTGAGCAGGTAATTCATTTACGAGAAAGGTACCTGAAGCGACATCAGCTTCATCTTTAGCAGCCTCAAGTGTCATCTGGAAGGCTCTCGCCTTCGGCTTTGGTGGAATGTTGGGCTTTGCTGCCTCCTTCTTCTTCGGACAATCCTTCAAAATGTGCCCCTCTTCATTACACCCAAAACACATCCTTTTGTTGTTCGGACATTCATTGGCAAAATGTCTAACCTTTCCACAATTGTAGCAGGTCACATCCTCGCTACATTTCCCAAAGTGCTTTTTCTTACACTTATCACACCACTTTGCTTCGCCTCCTTTTCCTCCAAACTTTTTCGAATCAGATTTCGAAAATTTTCCTTTCTTACCGGACCCAGATGTTCCCTCAAACTTTCTTTTCTCACCAACATCAGCCTTGTCGGTGGTTCTCCCCTTGATCATGTTCTCCACAGACTTGGCAGCCCAGATAGCTGCCTCTAGGGTAAGTGCCTGACGTACTGGCACCTCGTACTCCCATGGGAGTCCCTTCGCATACCGATCCACCTTTGTCAGATCATCTGGAACGACACGCAAGGCAAAGTCCATCTTATCGGTGAAGTTATTAGTGTATTCATCAACTGACGTGCTGCCTTTCGTCAATGTCAGAGACTTGTTCTCCAACTCCAACAGATTTTGAGCCGAGCAGAACTTGCGCTTGAACTGCACCAAGAACTCTGCCCATGACAATTGCAGTGGCTCATTAGGGCTTAAGGTCTTCCCTAGAGTGTTCCACCAACGAACGGCTCCACCTCGGAATTGACGCACGACATAGATAGTCTGCAATTTACCTCTGCAGCCACAAGTCATGAAGGCTAGCTCCATTTCGGAGATCCAATTCATAACCCCAATCAGATCCTCTTTTCCATTTAAGGTCGATGGTTTGCAAGTCAAAAACTCCTTGTACTTACATCCCATTCCATCATTCCTTCCATCACGGTTATCTTGCCAAACTATCGGTGGGTTGGCTGGACCAACAGACCCACTGAAGTTTCCACCTTCCGAGTGCCCTTCATTTAATTCAGGCTCTTCCACACGAATCGACAGTTCTTCACGATTCTGTTGAAGCAACCGTCTAGTTTCATCCATCTGACGATCCAACATCGTCTGAATCATCAATTGCACACTAGCCATGGTTATTGGCTCAGGTGCTGCTGCTACGACAGGTATTGGCTCAATCACTGGTGGTTGATTCCTGTTTTCGTCAGCATTTCCAACTCCACTTCTTGTTCTCACCATTTTGATCTACACACCTAATAAGGTGAAATTAGATCCTCAATCACGATAGATATTCAAATCATCCTTATCACTCCGAAACGTTTACATGCTAGATCTAATATCGTAGACGTACGCTTAGAATCCTACACACATAAGGTTTCTAGATCCGGTCGGCAACAGACCATAGATCCGAACAAATAATATCATATATGGCAACATATAACATTTAGCACATAAAGCATTTTAGGCAACTTTCCTAAAATAAACTAGTGCTCGTGCCTAAATCACAACAAACACACATCTCAAAATTTCACTTAGCATTCTAAGTTTAAGTCTAGAAATCCTACAAATTCCTAGTTCGCTTAAACTAATGCTCTGATACCAACTATGACATCCCCAAAATCTCGGCCAGAAAAGACCGATTTTTCATTTATGCTTTTAAATATTTTCAGAGTAAATCCTTTTAATTTGAAAGAGTTGCGGAATTTGTTCCCAAAAACAAAACATGATAAAACAATGTTTACCGAAGCATTTCATAAAAGAAATGTATTTTCATTATAATCAAAACTCGGGGTGTCATGTTCCGATACAGACCAATAAGCATAAACGAATACATTACAAGTCATATAACAAATATAAACATATGCAGACTTGTAAACAAAACAACTTGATGGTTCATACATCTCATGCCCTTCCGCCACTTCCTGTAATACAATTTAAAACTGAGTGGGTCAGGCTTGGGAGCCTGGTGAGCATATAGGGTTTTCAACCCACAATAAATATCATATTTAATTTTCACCAACCAACAATAACCCAATTACCCATTCCCGTTATTCTCACTTTAATGTCCCTAAAACAACAAACATAAGGGACCTAGTCTAAGAATATTTCATCGGGGCGACAACACATGCTTCGGGGGTACCTCAGCAATATAACTCAAATAAGGCAACGATGAGGGGGATGGAGTACAGTGAATGAACACCCAAGTTCATTAATGCCTATAGGTGGCGAACCTGCTAATGTTTCCACAAGACTGTCTAGAATAGCCAGTGGTCGTCATCTAAACTCCGCTAGATAACTCAATCAAACAACAACGAGGCTTCTCATCTGTTTATTACACACCAACTGTCTACCCATGTTCTACCCACATATTAGTAGATAAAAATATACATTTGTATACATAGTTTAAAAACCTGTATAGCATGCTTTAATCTATATCACATAACAGATAAGGCACACACACATAACACATATCTCATAGAGAAATAATCAGATCTATAAGATAGAAGAGAGTGAATACACATTCACACATAACACAACCAAATATATACACATAGCACGTATTTTATATAAAATACTTCATATTATTGTATTAGAAAGAAAATAACTACACACTCACTTGATCAGAAGATGATCCGACAGCACTACGACTTAGAGAAGTAGTAATCCACAGCAGATCTGGAAGATCTCATCGAAAATCGAACTTCTCGCGGGCAGAGCTTCGACTCGGGAACCGCACTTCTCGGGATCTTCGGGATCTCGGGACTTGCCTCGGGGCTAGAGTATGATACCGGGGCTTCGGGGTGGAATCGGCATGCAAAACGATGCAAAAGACTAGAGAGAAGAGAAGAAATGAACAATAATTTTGGCTGCCTTCGGATCCCCTTTTATAATGCTGGACCCTCGCACGAACGCGGGGCGTACGCCTGTACGCGGGGCGTACAGGGCTCTGAATCGTCACTGCATGCGTCATCCGAAGTGTCGACACTTCCGGAGTACACGGGGCATTCTCGCGTACGCAGCGCGTACCTCGGATCAGATCAATGACTCGCTTCGAATAAGGCTTCCGATTTTTGATTTAAATTTAAATACAAAATGATTAATAAACTTCGGAAATTCATAACTTCTTCATACGAACTCTGTTTTCAACGTTCTTTATATCCACGGAAAGGTGATACCACGCTCTACGACTTTCGTTTAGACTCCATCGGCTAATTTTGACATTATTTTTATTAATTATTTTTAATAGGCCGGGACAGAAACTTTCGTTATAAATTCATAACTTCTTCGTTTGACGTCCGTTCTCGCCTAACTTTTTATCGCTTCGATACCAACAATGAGATCTTCGATTCTCATTTAGATTGCTTCGGCTAACAACCGCTCGATCTCAAATCGAGTAAAACAGGCTGTATACCGCTAAGCCGGAACTTCGATAAATCTTAACTTCCTCATACGAAGTCAGATTTGGGCGTTCTATATATATTTGGAAACCTCGTTTCAATTACTATAACATTAACCAAAGATATTATGTTTATTTTACACTTAAATTTTGACGCTTATTTTTATTCTTAATTAATCAAACCACATAATTAAGCAATTAAGCACAAAACACATAATACTCAAATAATACAATCTTATTATTTCAAAACGGGTTACAAAGGTTAACCTAGACTATTATATTGCTACAAGTGGCAAGCCCGGAAACACAGGCGTTACAGTGATGTATTGATAAATCTTGATTACCTTGGTTTTATGGATATGATATGTATTCATGATTTATTAATCTAAAAACGAAATTTTTATGTCAATATTTTTGGTACATTGCATATGTTTTGGTCATGGATCTGAAATATAGGATTAAGTGCTTATGCTCTTAAGCACAAAATGGAGTGTGGAGGCTGCGAGGGTATGCCCCGCGTACTCGTTTAACCACCCCGATGGTGGTCTTTTACGAGGCTTCATGTACGCTAAGCATACTTCCGGAGTACGCCTCCGTAAACTAGCACTGGGTCAGCTCGGTTGGGTTGACTCGATTGGGTCAACTTGGCTGGGTTGACTCGGTTGACTTAGTAGGTTTGACCAATTGACTTTGACTTTGACCAAGTTTGACCTTGAGGGAGTTTTGGGTATTTTAGGATTTTGATGGAATTGGTTGTTTGATGGAAATATGTATCGATTAGAGAGTCGAGATTCGGAGTCGGTCCTCATTAGTTATGTTCAGTTTGTGAGGCAAGTTTTCTTCACTGTACTTGTAGTTCAAAGGCACCAATGCATCCCATTGGTTGGTGGTTGAGGCTTCACTGCTTTTGTGCGTAAGCCAACAGGCCGATGCATAGCAACCTGATGGTTGAATGGGCCCGATAGTATTCCACCCCAAGGACGATTGGACCCGTAATATGTTGACATACCAACCCGATGGTTGAGGGCCTAGGGTATTCCAACCCGATGGTTGATTGGACCCATAGTATGTTGGCGTTGTATATTTGTTATTTTTTTGTGTTTTGGTACTTTGGGGGAACTCACTAATCAAACGTCCCAATTATAAGACCCAAAAACTTTTCATTTTGTAAATTACTAAAATAATACATCATCTCAATTTCATAAACCATGGTAATCAAATCTTTATAATTACATCATCGTTATCAGGGTAAATCACAGAATGCGGAAACATGTGGTGTGTGCTTTGCAATGATCTCGAACTCTTCCATTGATAACCGAAGTACCTAAAACATAAATTGAAAACCATAAGCACAAAGCTTAGTGAGTTCCGCAAGATACCACGTACCATACATACATACATAAATCGCATATTCCCCCCCCCCCCACCCCCGCACGGTCTCGAGTCGCACTCGGCCTCGGGCCCTGCCCGACATCGAGCCCCGCTCGGATTACAAATCTATCAATCACCAGGCCCCGCCTGACATTGGGCCCCACCCGATAAGCACGTAATCATATAACCATATAATCATAAAAACATACAATGTGACTAGCACATGCATAAAATAACAAAGACCATAGCATACCATATAGTCATCGAGCCGCACCCGACTTCAGGTGAAAGGCCATAATTTTGTGGTTCGAGCTAGGCATTTATTTTGTATAAATCTAATCAGGATGTCAGTGGTTGTATAGCAGTGTAGTGTCTTGAACATGTCTGTGTGCTGCCACACATGTGTGTGCGGCCGCACACACACACACACGCGTGTATGGCTGCACAGTCATATGCTGATAGGGATACTATTTATAGAAACTGAGTTGTGTCAGATTGTACTTTTTGCTGAACTCTGTTGTGATTGTACTTTCTCAAGGTGTACTTGACACTTATGAGTAATAGATGTGTGCATGCTTGATCTTTCTTCTACTTCTTCTACACTTCACTTCACTTTGATTGTAATTAACTTCATTGATTACTGAAGTGGATTCATAATTTTGGGACTAACAGTTGGCTATTCCCGAGGCACCATTGATCAAACCCTATTCCTCAAACATGTCGTTCCCGATCAAATTCTTGTCCAAATTTATGTAGATGACATTATTTTTGGGTCGACAAGCCAACAGCTTTGTAAAGAGTTCAAAGCTGTGATGAAGAAGCGGTTCGAGATGAGATTGCTTGGGGAGATGACCATGTTTCTGGGGCTTCAGGTCCAACAATCTTCAACCGGAATCCTTATTCACCAAGCAAAATATGTGGATGATGTACTAGCGAAGTTCGAGTTCTGAGACGTGAAACCTGCTCTTACACCCATGGCGGAAAGACCTCTTATGAACCCTGATCTTGAGGGTGAATCCGTAGATCAGACGCATTATCGATCAATGATCGGATCACTCATGTATCTAACTGCCAATCGCCCAGACATAATGTTTGCGTTCTGTCAATGTGCTCGCTACCAGGCTAATCCTAAACTCTCTCATTTACTTGCTATTAAACGGATTTTTCGGTATCTCAAAGGGTGTGCAAAACTAGGTCTTTGGTATCCGTAAAATCCAAAATTTGACCTTTACGCTTTTGCAGACAGCAACTATGGCGGGTGTGAGCTTGATAGAAAATCTACTTCAGGAGGATGGCAATTTATGGGCAATAGATTGGCTTCACGGCAGTGCAAGAAGAAGCATACCGTTTCCACCTCAACAGCAGAAGCGGAGTATGTCGCTGCGTCTGCTTGTTGTTCACAAGTCATCTGGATCCAACATCAGCTGTTGGACTACGGTTTCAATTTTCAAGAAACCCCTATTTTCTATGATAATGTGGCTACGATCCAAATTGCCAAAAACCCAGTCAAACGCTCATTCGGCTAGAACAGGTCCGCTCTGATAATAATGTAGCAGATCTGTTCACCAAGCCGTTTAACAAAGCTCGATTCGATGTGTTGCTTAATTTTTTAAAAATTATTCGTTTTGAGGATTAAGTTTTTATGTCTATCTTAGGATAAATTTGCGCATTTTTTATTATTTTTTTATGCACAAATTTAGGGGGAGAAATTTAGAAAATCCAAAAACATAAAAAATTAGAAAATCCAAAAACATAAAAATTAGAAAATCCCAAAACATAAAAAATTAGAAAATCCAAAAACATTAAAAATTCAAAAAAACAAAACTTATTATGCTGGTTATAGAATGTGCTTGAAGGAGATTTTTGGGAAGTGATATTATCAAGTGATAAAAGGCAACCTGAGTCTCCGTAACGTACCCAAAGTTGAAGGGTCTATGCTCTGGTTTGATGCGTCGGTAGGCACGGAAAATTTTAAATGGACATGACTAGGCAGAGCTGAACTTAGGAAATTTATAGACTTGACAAATCTTGACCTAGTTAGATCCGTTTAGCCTGAGAATACAACGCTTGGATAGGTTGAGCAGGGAGATATATATGGGAATCTACTCGTCACATTAATTGAACCCGTATCTGGAACCGTGGTTTAACTTTTCCTCCATGTGTGCATTCTGTCCTTAATTCCGGTATTGATGGGGCAACTGGTAAATTCTAATAAATTAGGTCTGTAAAAAATTCATTTTCTTTCTTTTTGTCTATTAGTCATATGTTACCTCCTCTGCGTGATTAGAAGAGATCCGACCTGGACTGTAACATATGCAACTCTATTTCTCTGCATATTATACATATATATATATATATATATATATATATATATATATATATATATATATATATATATATATATATACATATGAAATTCCTCTTATCTGTTTGCCATATGTTGTCTCCATTGCGTGACTAACAATCCGACCTGGTACACAGCATATGCACTATAAGTGATAATACTCTGAATCTATCTTCTCCCCTAATGATGGTCTGCTCATCCGATGTAAGGAGTACTCTGGAAGTCCTTGATTACCGGGGCATATCTGGAAGCGGGAAACATGTTCCACTACAATTAAAATTCAACACTCAAAGATTGTCTATAGATCTCGCTGCTCAATTTAGGTGGACAACAATATTCCTGGTCGTCGTCAGCAGAATGGTCCTTAAGATATAGTATCTAGAAACTTAGGATCAGATATAATATCTAGGAACTTAGGAACACATTGTCTTGTCACATATAGTATGTCCTAATTTTGTCACAATTTTTCGTGTTTAAGTGGACAACAATACCAGCGATCGACTAGACAAAGACATGAAGATGGAAGGTACCGACAAGCGGATAAAGTTTGTCTAAAAACATTGATCCCTAATCTCAATACGTTAAAACAATTTATATAGGATTAAATTGAAGTTTTTTTATTTCTTCATCGTTAATAGCATTTCCAATTTCATTTTATTCTATTCTATTCTATTTTTATGTTTTTATTTTATTTTTAGTTAATAAGTTTTATTTTGTTTTAGTTTTTATTTTATTTTTAGGAATTATGAATTTAATCTCTTCAAAATCCTCAAAATAATTCTTTTTTGAAAAAATGGTGAGTGCATCGGTTTTTTTGTTTAAAGGTAAGGGGGAGGAAATGAAAATTTTGTGTATATAAATAGTGGGTGTCCGGTGAGTTTTTCACCGTCATTGTTTCTTGCCTCAACTGCACACACACTCGTTTCTCTCTCAAACTCCTTATATATTCCATAATTTTTTCGTGAAATCAAAGCTTTTACTCAGTAATTCTTATGAACACGACTTATTTTTCCGATTATTTTCATAAAAAGTTTCCTTCGTTTGCTGTTGAATCATAATCAAACTGTTTGTCTTCGAGTGTGATCGCACACGAGCGTGTGCGGCTGTATAATTTTATGTGCGATTAGGCATGTGCGGTTGCGGCTAGACACTTGCACATGTGCGGCTGTCTGTAATTCCGTCTGCGGCTGCATCACTTTCAGTAGTTTTGCCCTAATAATTTTATGTGTTGACATTCAGATTAAGATGGGAGACATGGAATTCGGTAAAGTCCAGAACTCCGCAATTTTTCTCGAAGTCCCTCCTGTAGCTCACAATGACTTGAAATTCATTGTGGATGGTTTGAAGAAATCCTGCTTGGTTCATGCCCTAATTACTAGTCCTGCTATCTACTAGAGTCTGATTAAGGATTTCTGGAGGAGTGTTGTTGTAAAGAAGAATGATCAGGGTGAAAAGTTTGTTAAAGCAACAATCAAAGACAAGAAAATTCAAGTAACAAAGAGCAACATTAGAGAATCCCTCCAAATAGAAGACAGAGTTGACTGCACCATGGAGATCGACATTAATCAAACTCAGGATGTCTTAGAGCATATGGGATACGAGGGGACCTTTCCCCCCTACAATCAAGAAGTTGCTTCCTCCGTGTTGGAAGTATTTGGCTCATGTGTTCGTGACCTGCATTTCCGACAGGAGATCAGGAGCAAACGAGATCTCTCTTGCCAACACTGGTGCCATTGCAGCATTGGCTACACGATTTGAGTTCAATTTCTCAAAATTTATAATGAATGAAATGATACTAAACCTTGAAGGGAGCAAAAGGGACAAATTCTGGATGTATCCAAGATTTCTGCAAATCATCCTTAATCTGACTCACCCCGAGCTGCAGAGAGGAAATGATACTTTGGATTTCAAATCCATTGGTCCAAGCGCTTTTGGACTAATGAAACAAAAGAGAGGCGGGAAGTTTGTATTTGAAGGAAAATTTCCATTAATAAAATTTGTAATTTTTAAAGAGAATGATAGAGAAGAATCAGAAGAACAATCCATGCCGATGGAAAATGAAGATATTTTTCACTCTACCTCCAAGCCAGAAGTGGAGGAGATTCATGACTCTCCCAAAGCTTGTGTGGCTCATAAGCACGATCTTGAGAAAGCAAATGAATCAAAATCTACTCGAGAGGATGATGACGATGATTTTTATGATGATGTAGAGTTTTTAAAAGAAATTGACTTTATGGGAATCAATGACGACATTCCAGCAAACATAGAGTTTGATTTCAGTGATGAAAATTTTGATATTCCCAGCAGCCGTGTTAATAAAGTCGATGAAATTGTTTATTCAGCAACCAAGACTAGAGATGAAGGAAATGTTCTCAAGATTCTGCTCTCTACTTCAAAGCCCTTGGAGGTCGCATCAAGCCAAGGAGATGTGACATCAGAGATTCCTCCCTCTGTGTCATTCATCTCAACTTCTGCTCTAGTCATCCTTGTCTCAACTCAACCTCAGACTTCTCAGACTTCCACAAAATCAAGGCAATCTTTTGTAAGTATGGAGGTTTCTGCTATAAGAAGTGCACCTCAAGTTCTGTCAACAACCACTGCTACCCTTGTTCACTCTCCTACAAAACAAACGGATGAAGGTCCGAGGACAATGTTTGAGACTGGTGGATCTTCATCCATTCCAGAATATTCTCCTACTCGACTTTCATTAGATGAAGCTTCCATTAGAATGGTAAAACATCTGGCACAATCTTTTCCAACCTCCTCACGTGGGAAAGGAATATGTTTTAGGGAGGGACGAACAGATGATGACAAATCTTCTTCATCTGATCTTCGAGAGGAGATGGGATTCTCCGTCAAGAGCTCATCAAAAAGTCAATTCAGATGGATCAGCTAACTACATACATTTTTTAGCTCAAGGCGAAGGATGAAGAAAAGACCAAACAAATTAAAGATCTGCAAACGAGTCTTGGATCCGTATCAGCCAACTATTTCAATCTCAAGAACGTTTTGTACGATGCATTCGGTGAAAAAGTCAAAGGTCTCTTCCAACAGCCACACGGAATAGTTGATCCTCCCACATTTCAATCACATTCTGCAACTGATGATCTTCCTGTCGACCCACCTGCTCCAAGAACATCCACCATTGTCAATAGGTTTGAAAAAGAACCAGAAGGAAGCAGAGCCAGAATCACAATCAAACAGGGCAAAAGACTTGTAACTGCCAATCAAAGAGAAGGGCTTTTATTCATGAAAAACTCTAATGAAAATCGCAAGGCAAAAGACCCTGTTTTGACTGTAATAGACCTTAAGAAAAGAAAGTTCGGTGACGAGTATGGAGATAGGTCCGGAATCCGAATGAGGGCCTTTGATCAAGAGACGAATTTCTGGGTTGTTAAGCGAAACTCAGGAGTTTCTGAGTGTTACAAAAGTACCCATGATTTCAACTCTTGGACCAAAACTGATTTAGCCGAATTATCCAGGGCCCCATTCTGTAATCCCTCTGAAGATCCCAGTGCCTCTAACTTCAAAAGGTTTCTAGACAGACAAGTCAGAGAGAATTTTCCCTCAATGAAGACTGCAAGAGCTTTATACAGAAAAGACAAAGAAGTTATTGATCTGGAATCAAGCAACCCCATGAACATCATACTCTGGCTTGCAACTAAGCAACAAAAGGAAATTCCTATCCCTCAACACTTTCATGAGGGATATCTTGATAATATTGAATTTTGGGCTTATGATGACGAAACTGCAACAGCTGCCATTAAATTTAAGGATCGAGAACAAGTTCTGAGATTGATAAATGCCAAATATCTTCTTCGATTCAGAGAAAGGGATATCCAGACTCTAGCTCGTCATCAGATCATTTGCAGAAAAGACACCATGGAAGCTGCTGCTAAAGAATTCACTGCTGTGGTAGCTTCAATCATCAATGGAAGAATGTAGATGGGCTCAATGGGAAGATCTGATCTAAAGCTGTATGAGAAGCCAACCGAGAAGCCAAGCAAATGAAGTTCAAGTCTATGCTAGTCTCAAACCAAGGGGGAGATCGAAAGGCCATGATTTTGTGGTTTGAGCTAGACATTTATTTTGTACAAATCTAATTAGGGTGTCAGTGGTTGTATAGCAGTGTAGTGTCTTGAACTTGTCTGTGTGCTGCCACACATGTGTGTGCGGCCGCACACGTGTGTATGGTTGTACACTCATATGCTGATAGGGATACTATTTATAGTAACTGAGTTGTCTCAGATTGTACTTTTTGCTGAACTCTGCTGTGATTGTACTTTCTCAAGGTGTACTTGACATTAATGAGTAATAGATGTGTGCATGCTTGATCTTACTTCTACTTCTTCTACACTTCACTTCACTTTGATTGTAATTTACTTCATTGATTACTGAATTGGATCCATAATTTTGGGACTAACATCGGTCCTTTCCTGGTAAGCATACTATCATATAACACATGCGAGAGTCATGCAGACATCTAGCATCCTAACATACAAACCATGGCCGACATTAGTGCCCTCGACCTGTTAAACTCAGTGAGCAGACTCACCTCGAACTGCCGAAACACACTAATAATCCATGGCTGCTGGTCTGAAAATCCCTGAGCTATCAATGACAAATAACATTCAATTAACAATTTAATTCCAATCCAAACCATCAGACCATAATTAGGTAAATGACCAATTTACCCCTCACCTAGTTTGGACCAAGACTTAAGCCCAAACCTAATATTTCAAAAGGCCGAACTACAAAATTAGCTATCCAAGGTCCAATTCATGGCCAGTTTCCCAAATTGGGCCCAAATCCCATTGTAGGCCTTCACAAAAAATTATCGGTCCAAACTTCATGGGCCAACGGGGCCCAAGGCAACTAAGCCTAATATATACCCTAAACCGAAGCCTAATCATCGAAAACCCATCATGCTGAGTACGTGGGGTGTACTCAGCAATACACTAAGCATACATGCTATTTGGCTTGTATGTCATGCGTACAGACTTGTACGACCATCGTACTCACCCATTAAGCCAAAACCCTCTTTAAGCACTTAATGATTAAGACTTGAAGTCTAAACCACATATCTAAACCCCAAATAGCATCTAGAACCATAAAGTCACTGACTTGGTGACTTTGCATGCCCCAAAAGGAGCTAACTTCAAGATATATCAGTTTATGTTCACTAAATGGATATAATGCATGCGTGGTTCTAAACCTTAATGGTGCCAACTTTATGGACTTTGAACCTCAGAAAAATCAAGAGTGGCAACTCATAGCTCCTAGAGTGGTGCCCAACCACTAGATCTTATTCATGCGGCGAAAAAGGGTCCAAAACCCAGGTAGACTAGATCTAAGCTTCTAATGTGCATGATCATAGATTTTTACCACAAAATAGCTGGAAATGAAGTAAAGAATCAGGATCCATAAGCTCTTCCTTGATCCACAATGTTGCACTAAACTCCTTCTTCTTGAATATGAACAAAAACACACGAAGATGCACACAATGAGCTCAAATACACAACAATGGAGGATAAGGGATGATTTATAGGGTTTTGGGGGCTTGGAGGTTGGTAAAGAGGCCAAGCCTAAAGACTTAAAGTGTTTATATAGGGTACAACACCATAAATTAGGGTTTCCACTAACTCCTCGTACGCCCAGCATACGAGGTCTTGCATCCATGATCCACCATTCACATTACGCTAAGCGTACACCAATGTACGCCTCACATACCAACCCTCTCACTAGTACGCGCTACGTATTCACTAGGTACCGCCCGTGTACTAGGGTTTCCCTCAAACCATAATTTACGCCGAAGGCCATAACTTCCTCATTGATATTCCGATTTTAACGATCCTGATATCAATGAAATGGAAACGAGAAGCTCTACGCTTTAATTAACTCATACTTGCCTTACAATTTCCCGAACAAAAATCTTGTTTCCATAAAATCCCAAGCTGACATATTACCAAAATACCATTTGGCTCCTAAACCCATACCGAACACCCCGATCATCTAAATTACATCATTCAGCACCAAATGAGTCCAAATCCCAATTCTTCAAGAGTCCTAAGTCTGTTAATTCCTAATCCTTGGTCCCCACCCCGGATTTCAAAATGATTCGTAACAGGGCGTTACAACTCTCCCTTACTTAACATAGATTTCATGCTAGAAATCATTTCTTACCATCCCCGACATGCTAGACAACTCGAGCAACATGGCCACAACCCCAAGCATGCCATATCCTTGCCAAGGCAACCAAAACCAAACTTAGCATGGCTCTCTAACCCGAAGATGGACAGATCCTTTCCCAACCTAAAATAATCCCATGCAAAATAACCATGCTACTCAACTTGAAATCTGAAGTCTCGAGATGGTCTGACTCCCTGATAGAGCGCCCGTACGGAACCATAGCTAATTCCATTCTAATTGACTAGAGGAATTAGTTAATCCTTCAAGAAAGACTCATCGTGATAATAAGAATTCCATGAACATAATGAACAACGCGAGACAAACTAGGAGATAATCCTTCTGGTGGTAAACAAGACATTGCTTCCTTGAACTGTCGAACCAATATACCACTGTTGAAATTCTGAAACCCCATGCTAACCTGACCCCTACGTATATAAAACAAAACAAAAACACAAACACAAGAGTTTGATCTACCTTAGAATCTGAATCCATCCTTTAACCCTGAATCCTTCAAATGGTACCCTTGGCATGCATATTCCTTATTCATATCCCACTGAAATGAAGACCTTGCACACCAATACTCGCAATCCCCAATGCGAGTTCCCACCAAGAACTAGCTTGGTACACAACTTATAACTCGAGATCCACAGATCTACACTTGCATTTTACTCAAAACCTTTTGATTCATGGGAACCCTCACTAAAATAGAATATAAAGATTCCCAAACCATCACTGAGACTTCTAGTCTCGTACCTGGTCCTACCACCAAGTTCCCAAGAGATCAAAGGACATGGCTAACCTGCCTAAACATCCCTCTGTGCCACTTATTGGTCACACACTCAATCTTGTAACCCAAGATCCAAAACCTTGATCCAACGGTCTCTACCAGGTCTCATTTGCATTTCCATAAACACACGGGCCTCGCCCATGGGTACTACCCTAACTATACCACAGAGCGGACTCGCCCACGGGTCCCACCCTGCTAGAGCTACATAGGCCCGACTCCGCCTCGAACCTCCATGGTCCTCAACCTAAAACAAAGAAATGCTCCTCGAAAATCCTATCCATCGTGCCTAAGGCGCAAACTGATCCACCCCTAAATTCGTGACCACCTTGACGATAGGCTACCTCACCTGGTGAAGGCTATGATCCCATCGCAGTCATACAAAAATTCTAACTAAGCATGGTTACTACCCATGGTTTCACCACGCCCAAACCATCTCAACCCCATAGTCTTCATTAACAAGAACAGTCAACGAGGCTCTAACACAACCCTTGCACTGGATCCATCCATATTTCTTCTATGCATAGCAAAGAAGGTGCCGACCAGCTGTTGGAAGTTTCTAAAACTCCCATGTTACACCACTTCAATCTAGACGGCCCCTAGGTCGTCTCTCCTCCTCTCTAGGATGTGAAACTTGCCCGAGTTCCACACCCTTCCTAACTCCCAAAAAATTCTAATCGATTCCCCCCACTTGGCTTCGATGAAGCTCTCTTATCTCTTAACTCTGATGGATTCCTAGCCCATCAAACTCATATAGCATGAACCGCCTTTGACCTGTATTTATCAATACTAGTGTTACGTTACTAGCCAAACTCAATGATCTACCAACTCTTGAAATCTTGAAAAATACTCTCAAAATCTTAACAAGTCTGATAATCCAAATCACCTCCCATGATATCATACCAATTCCTTGAGTTCTAAAGATGGCGACTAAAAACCATAAACCTTGCCCTAAACTAATGAATCTCCACCCCAACTTCCATTCTCAAAGAATCATTGAATTCTAAACGTCTACAACCCATGGGAATATAAAAATCCCCTGACACTTCCATTGACCAATCAACTCATGCGACTGACACAACCATCTTCCTAATACCTTTCCTCTCCTATCAACGGTAGTGTTTGAACTCAAAAGTTCTTCCATAGACGACCTTCCATCCCATCAGATTAAAAGCCAAAACAAATGAATCCCTAACTTCATTGGAGAACTAACCCGCTAGTCCTGACCATAAACCCTTCAACAATATCCCAGAATTGATCCCACCAAAAACCTAGAGCAACAAACGAACATGTTGAAACCCTCTCAGCAAGATACGATCCACTATTGATTCATGGCATGCAAAAATGCATATAATAATCCTTGATTATGTAACCCATAAAATAGCAGAGAACCAAACCAGAGATAATGCTTACCCAAACCATAAAAAAATTTCTAAAGTAATATAAATCCTGACAATAAGAAAGAAGAAATCAAAAGTTAACATACTCGTAGAAGCATCTACTGGAATCCTAACCTCCTCCTCCTAGGTTACCCCGACCACCCTATTAACCGTCTGAATAGCAGAGGTTCGACCCAAGAACATGGTGACCAATCTATCAATGATGTTGGGTAACCCCTAACGTGAGGCTTGAAAAACATCTGTGAAATCCAATCATGGAGTCGACCCTCTTGAGGACATGCTGAATAACTCACCTATAATCCCAAATGATGAGAAATAGCAATAGTATCCTCCTTCCTAAAGGATTCAAGGGATCCACAAGCTTTGGGCTCCAGATGAGCCTCCAACTGCCCTGCCACAATCTCGGCCCGAAAATCCCCAAGACGACCGTCTAAGAGCTCCAAAATCCCTTCCTTGACATAACCAAATATCAATGAGGTCCATTCCAATATACTGTGAGTAATCTTCGATGAGATGAACTCCCACATCCGCACATCGGTTGGCTCAGTATCTGTACCTGAGCCGGAACTAGAACCTGAACCCCATTCCTGAGTGTTCAACATCATACCGAGAACATCATGCAAAAGATCCTAATATACACAAGAATCCTCATCTCACAGGCTTCCTAGATTTTGTAAGACACTCCCCGGTTCAAGTATGGATCTTGTGTTTTCAGTGGTACATGACCAATACTACCTTCCACACCTATCCATACTTCTCTCAAGAATCCTCCCGAATCGTCTAAGTCACATTCTCAATCCATACACTAAACACTCACTAACCAGTGAAACCCACTGAAGCAATTCCCTAGGCTTTCCTAGGTTCCTGACCTCACCCTACTACTAACTTCTGAAGAGCTTCCCATAAGCAGTCACCCACCTCATGAATAAAATCACATGAAATAAAGCTTAGAAAATCATTCGAGTAACAGACTCATCCCTACAACGGTTGGACTAAAAAAAGAGTTGCACAATAGGGTCAAATCCATCACTTTGAGATTATTCAACATTTGTCCCATATGACTTAACATATTCACGTTGTAGCTAACTCCAGTCACCTAAGAGTTCCACAAAGCACAAAGCAAGCAACATTCGTGTAATAGCACTCCAATCCATAGAATAATCATGTGCATCCAATCCCACATACTACAACTCATACTAGGAGCTCCCACTCTGCTACCGATTGCCTTACACATACAAATTATACCCAATCTAGCATCCCATGCTTCCTAGGCTACATGGCATCACATATCAGGCCAACCTATCACTGGCTAATCAGAACTAGTATGCAAGTCTAGAAGCTCATACAATAGGCATACAACTCATCTCTCCTAGCATTCTATCGTGCAAAGACTAAACAGATCCTTAGCCCTAACTAGCATGTGATCCATAGATTCATAAATCAAATTATACCAGATAAAATGTATGGGTATTTTAGGAGAAACTACTTGAGTTCGGTCGATTGCACGCACCACACCCTTTCTTGAAATAGAAAACTTTTTTTTTACCCTTTTTAAATCATTTTTCTTTCATTTTTCAAAAACTTTACCAAATCCTCAGTTTGAGTTCAGACTCACCCGAGAGTGTGTCTGAATCCCTCAAACCAAGGCTCAGATACCAAGTTGAAACATCCCATTTAAAAACCCAAAAACTTTTCATTTTTAAATTACTAAAATAATACACCATCTCAATTTCATAAACCGTGTAATCAAAGATTTATTAATACATCATCGTTTTCAAGGTAAATCAAAGAATGCGAACACATGTGGTGTGTGCTCTATAATCATCCCGAACTCTTCCATTTGAAAACCGAAGTACCTGAAACATTAACTGAACACCATAATCACAAGGCTTAGTGGTTTCCCCAAGATACCAAACATACATAAATCACTTATTGGGCCCCCACCCTCCATCGGGCCCCGCCATGTCTATAGTTCCACTTGGCCTTGGGCCCCGCCAGACATCGAGCCCCACACGGATTATAGATCTGTGAATCACTAGGCCAAGCCTGCTACAAACATAATCATATAAAAATATAATCATATAAACATACAATCTAACTAGCACATGTAATAATCACAAAGGCCATAGCATACCATACAGTGATCGAGCCTCGCCCAGCATCGAGCCTTGCCCGACATCGATCCTCGCCCGGTAGGCATAAAACACATATTGATAACTGTTGGATAAGGTGTCTAAGTCCATAGTAATAATTTTCATGTACTTGACCTGTGGGTAGCATGGTCCATTTTGGGTTTCATTCACCAAAAAAATCTAATATGATGAACATTTTAGAAAGAGGTTATCTATGATTCATTAATATATTATAAGTATAATATAATATATGAATGATATTATTTAATTAGGATTAGTGAAGAATTACTTTGGAATTAATTTAGTGATCAAAAGAGACTAATTAAATATACAGGGGCCGATTATGTAAATTTATGATATATATATATATATATATATATATATATATATATATATATATATATATATATATATATATATATATATATATATATAGGTTGGGCTAATAATCCATGGTGCATTAGTAGTGGGCTAAGCTTATATAAGAATTCATAATGTGTTAATCCATTACAAGCCTAAGTGTATGGATTAGGGTTTACACATGACCCTTGGATTCCTACACTATATATATATATATATATATATATATATATATATACACACACGTGTATATATATATATATATATATATATATATATATATATATATATATATATATATATATATGACCTTATGGCCTAAAATCGGTTACCATTGTGTTCTTAGAGTTCATACATCCGATTTTGAGTGCATAGTAACCTCTCTTGAGTTCTTTAAATTGTTGGTGGTGTTTTGTGAGCCATTTGAGGCATCACACTTGGGGTGTTAACATCTTAAAGGACAAACACATCAAGCTACAACAAGAGGTAATTATATAACTATTTTTATGATTCATATGTCATGTTTTATGCGAGATTAGGCTTCATGCTTTGGAAAAATTGTTTGCCTGTATAACTAGAGAAAACTTTGATCCAAAGCATTTGGGTTGTTTGTGCACCTTAAGGCTGTTATAGTGCTCAAAACCCTTTAGTGGTATCACTACCTAGGGTAGTTTTTTGTTATATTGTTGCATTTTTGATTGTTTAATGTTGAAGCAAACTAAAATAGGCCTTCTGCCAGACCGAGCTTGCCGAGTCCATAGATGAACTCGACGAGTCCAAAGCCTGGCTCAACGTGTTGCACTGTCTGTTGGCAGATTTTTGGGTTTTTTTTGGCCTATATTGGATTAGGATCACTACCACGAACTGTTTTGTATCATAAAATCTATTTTTTTTTATCTAAAATGGTAGTGATTATCCTCATCCAATTAAAATTGATCTAAATGTTTTAATGAACTCCATAACTTGTCATCAAGTTATTCAATAAAATACATTAATTCATAAGTTATGGAAACCCAAGAGTTTTGAAAAGTTTCAAAACCTTCCCTCAAGTTTTGGTATTTGTAAAGTCTCACTTTTGAAACATTTAATTGCAAACCTTAGAATTTTAAAAGTTTAAAATTCAACCCTTATACTATTATAATATTATAAGTTTAATATATATATATATATATATATATATATATATATATATATATATATATATATATGTATATATATATATATATAAGACAATTCAGTCTTACCGTTAGTAGGCCTCATTCACCGCTTCCTTGACTGGTGGAGGGTTGTCAGCCAAACGGGTGGGATAGGACATTAATAATCGTTAAAAGTATAATGATAATTATAAAGCAACTAAATGTTTGATTAAATTCCCAATCTTAGTTACTTTAGGAAAATGTGAAAATGATGCTATTCCATGAAATTGCACTTTGCACCTTGACAAGTCGTTAACGGAGCGTGTTTGGTTAACCGACACATTAACTTAGACTAGTAAGGGTAACAAAGGGTAGCTTGATGTTTGTCATAAATCAATGGAGCGTGTGTGGTTAACCAACACATTTATTAGGTGATAAATCACATCGAGAGTACCGAGTATATTTGCATGGTTATTTACACCTTATTTGTGATCCTCGGCATCCCAGTCACAAACCTGAAGGGAATAATCGATATTTAAAGATGTCATTGAAAAGTTCATTGAATCTCAAAAGAATCTAGGAATTTCAATCCAATTAAAACTTAATATTCAATTTCGTTTTTCTTTATGGAGGAAATTGGTAAATCGTCATTTACCTACCTTGAAATATTTCGCAATTGGATTACGGCATCCCTCTCCTGAATTGTAAAATATTGTGTTGGGTCCTAGCCTTAATATTTCATTTCGCTATTATATTAAGGATTCTTATCTAATCTAAACTTTGTCTTTCCTTTTCAGATGTCTTCCAACACAGCTTCTGGCTCAAACCCTTTGGGATCTTTCTCCCCCATGAACATGTCTGGAAGGGTCATCTTTGATGGTTCGAACTTCAATGATTGGATTCAGAACATTAGGATGGTCACTCACTATGAGGACATGGAATATGTCCTTGACAAAGACCTGAAGGAGATTGATAAGACCACCGCTACTCCTAAAGAGGTTGCTGAGTATAGTGCACATGAGAAGGATGCCACAAACACTACTATAAAAATAGCCTTTTACGACGCTCATTGCGCATCGTAAAAGGCTCAGACGACGCGCAAATGCGCGTCATGGAAGGCCCTGTCATAAAGAGAGACGACGTGTTTTTGCGCGTTGTCTATAGAGGACGCGCATTTACGATGCTCATTTACGACGCGCAATTATGACGCGCGTTTACGACACGCAATGCGTATCAAGGAAGGCCTTGTCATAAAGGAAGACAACACGCATTTGCGTGTCGTAACCTTATGACGCGCATGTTAATGACACGCAATGCGTATCAAGAAAGCCCTTGTCAAGAAAGGCCATGTCATAAATGAAGATGACACACATTTTTGCGTATCATAATTTTAAATGTTTAAAAAAATATTATTTATAGATTTACTAATTTTCAAATTAAATAATACATTAAAAATCTCATAATACAAAATAAAATACCATAAATAACAAAGATAATTCATTTCATTAATATGTCAAATACAAATAATTATTCCAATAGTGAGTAAATGTTATAAAAAAAATGAACTCATTTATATACAATTGCATTATCTAGCTTACAATGTGCCAACAACTCTCTGTGTGTTTACATTTGCTTGAGTCTCGTTTCCTCCAAAGCTTCTAGCCATGCCAAAATATGATATCTCAGGGTTCATGTCCAAATCAAGTAAAGCATTGCTAGCTTAAATTCATCAAGTCCTTGCCGTGAAGTCTTAGATAGAAGCTTAACTGCAATCTCCAATCCTTCTAGCAGACCCTAAAGATCATTATTGGCCATGTAGCAGGATCAACCTGCAATCTCTTTTCTGCCTTCTTATTACTTGCAGCATCTTGAGCCTGTTTAACCAAGGTTGTGCCTTCAGCAGCAACATGCTGCATTGCATCAAAAAGATAAAAACAGATGACAACAAATACAAATAACTATATTCTACTTAAAAAAAGAATCCAACTCCTAAATCACCAACCTTTTTAAACATACTAGAGACAAGATCCAATCCATGGGGTATTTTTGGAAAATAGTCTGAACATTCTTCACAAATCATCAACCTGCAAGTGAAGGGTAGAAAGGGAAGAAACAAATGTTCACAACCAGTAAGAAATATAAACACTAGAAGTTTCACAGTGATGGTTGATTCCTATAAACTCAAATGTGAGATGAGAGGCTTGTTCACAACTAGTAAGAAATACTAAGTAGAAGAAACAAATTGATGATATTACCTGGTCAAGGAGGAAAACGACAAGAAATGGTACATAGAAAAAACATATATTTATTTAGAATTAAATAAAAAAAATATAATGATAATAGTTTGATATTAAATTATGCTATCCTTGTGAACATTTGTGCTTGTGTCATTGCATGGCTGCAACACCAATGGTAGAAAAGTTAGATAGTAACTGTAACAAGATATAAAATTATAATTTTTTTAAAATAAAAATACTAAGGTAACAAAAGAATTAAACAAAGCTTACTTTAGAGCTACATCTCCACAATGCGCTGCCACGTCATCAAATATGCAAATTGCTATTCTTTTCTCCTCAGAGGTCCTATCCTTGCCCTAAATTTAAAATGCAAGTCTTATTTTTAATATTTGTATAAAAACTAAAAAATAAAAAATAATTATTTAAAAAAATATAATTAATGTTACTCAATAATGTCACACCCCCAAACCTGAACGGCGGAAACGTTCGGGGGCGGATGACTTCATGTGGTAACGTAACAATTGAATACATAGTAAAGAAAGCAATACAACCATCATATATATAATTGAAAGTTTACATTTGTCAAAAGTTACATGTTCAAAACCAATTACAATATGATGTCAAAAATACGAGATTAAACTGGCGCCGCAACATCCCTTCATCAAAAGCGTAATGAATACCTGAAATTACTGATTTCCTGGGACATACAAGTAATTTTGAAAGAGTAGATCAGCATTTAAGCTGGTGAGTTTCATAAGTATTTAAGTGACAATGTTTGTATGAAACGAAATGTTTTGTCTTTGTTTGTTTGTGTTTAGAAAATCCTATATTTTCTACTAGTATAAAAGTAGCCTTCTCTCAAGACCAATGTTTGTTTCCAAAATGTATGTAAGTGTAAAATAACCAATGTGTTTTGAAAACCTTGTAAATCAATGCATTTTTAATACCCCATGTGAGTTTTATAACCATACTATTGACTCGGAATGCCTATACACAACGTTCTTCAGGCGTTGGAATGTTATGACATTTGTCACCCCAAACGGTGGACTGCAGCCAACAGTCAGGGCGCGGGTTGTCAAGCCCGTATAGATCTATACACAAACACCATGCTCCCCCTTCAAGGGATTCTGGTATATAATACAGGATTTGAAATGTGTACTCGAACGTACATGAAGTTAGTGTCTCACAAAACCGTGGTATAAAAACAGATCTACTTGTTAAAATGTTACATTTGTTCTTGTATACGAAAGTAAACTTCTTGAAATTCATGTTTCTAGTACATAAGAGTTAGAAATTTGTTCGTAAAACTATACCTGTTATAGTTTTCTAAAAGTGTGTCTCGTTTGTTTAGAAATACCTAGAAAAGGAATCATTTGTTTATGAAAGCATAGATTTTTGGTGTAGAGTCTAAGATAGAAAAGAATAATCTAATAAAAGTTTAGTTTATACATGCATTACAACAAATTTATATTTCAAAAGATAGAATGCTATTTTAACATATGTTATATATATGAAAGTTCCTTAAAAGTTTGTAAAACGCATGTGATTTCGATATATAACAGCATATAAAAGAGTTTCTTTATGTAACACACGATAATACTCGTGTGTTTTACTTGTAATCTCCCCCTTGAAAGCATATAAAAGAATTTATAGAATATTTAAAAGGTAAATTAAGGTGTAACAATTGGTAAAAATAGGAACGATCGTACGATGCTATGCTTTGATTATTAAGCAATATGAGTATTTCATCAAGAATGGTTGATGGAATTTAACCTCTTGTATTTAAATAAGTTATTGTGAAATATAAAACAAGTAGCTATTGATAAATTTCGTTATGATGTATGGCTACGAACCATCAGCGGTTTGTGAAATTAGCATATAACATCATTTGAACGCATCAAACTTAATTTTTGTAACAACATGTATCTAGTTGATAATTAAGTTAGGTTCTATGTAAAACGTGTGCTTAATAGTTGTGTAGGATCTAAATTCGACAAATATACGAACCAAAGTGACAAAACGTATTTAACGATATGGTTAACCGGTTAAATGTCACGAAATTATACATTGGTCAATAAATTTTATATTTAAATAAAATAAAATATAAAATGAATTATTATAAGGTATAATTAAAATGTATCCAAGTGTTTTTGAATAAAAAGAATAAAACATAAACATTAAAGTTCAAATACACAAAAACTACATTGTTATTTTATACTAAGTATACATGTATGTATTTGTACATATGTATTATTATCTAGTGAATGACTAGTTATGGGTCATTACCTAAAGTGATTTCATGTAAGGAATATGATTTCTAAATCAATTAAGATAAGAGAATTGGTGGAGATAAGTGCCAACTTAACTAATAAGTGCTTAATCACTTAAGACATTTTACTAAGAATGCTTCTTAATCCCTCTTCTAATTTTCAAGATTAAGACCTTCCCTCTCCTTACCTAGAACTCCTAACTAACTAAATATCTAGTAGTTAGTTAGTTAACTAACTCTATCTCTAAGCAACCACCCAAGCAAGTGGCTAGACAAGATCACATCACTTAAACTCACATCTCATCACAAGCTAGTCTAGGTTTTGTCCCCTTATCCTCTTCCACTCTTTCCTCCTTCATATCCACGAAATTTACTCTTCATTTTACCCTCATTTGACCAGCCAATACTCCATGGAATTACTCTCAACCTTCATCCCATTTTCAAGAACAAAAACTTCCTTCCAAAGCCATCAAAACCATGAACAAAAGGGTTGCTGTCCCTTTTGTGTTTCAGCCACCATTTCACCCATCTACACCTTCCTTTTTGCTTGATATTTTTACCACAAAATACCCCTGGAAGTTACTTGTTATGATACTCAAAATTATTGATTCAAAACAGTGAGTAAACTACCCTTTTTCTTGCTCTTTTGCTGTGAAATTTTCGTGACAGCAACATAGCCAAAAGAGTGGCTGTTTTGGAGCATCAAACCAACAACCAAAAGTTCATCTTCAACCTTCCATTCTTCAAGTATTCACATAAGGTGAGTTCATACCCCTACCTTTTCATGTTTTATTCAAGTTTTAAGGGGGGGAATACAAGTTAGAACACTAAACATAACTTAAATTTATATGACAGCTTTCTACAGAAAAGTTGAGTCCTGTTCACGGATTGTTTTGACCATCTTAAACTTAATATCATTCAAAACTGTACAATATGCAAATAGTTCAAGTTTATACCTTTCTAATGACTACTCGCACGCGTTCATACGATTTTTCTACAATTTATGGCGATTTTTATAAAACTGCCTATCATTTCAGAAGTGATTTCGGACTAGTCTGTGAATATGTTCATTTTCACACTAGTTTGAGACCACTAAAAATCATAATAAAAATTGGGAACAAAGTAGACTCATTTTATAATCTCTCAGTGGTGACGGATTCAGTTTTTGACTTACGATGATTTTTCTATGAGTTTTCTAAAAACAGGGACAGTAAAGGGTAAAACTGTCAAAAGTGTTTTATAGATTTATTAACACCTTCTAACATTTTTGAGAAATGTTTATACATTAAGGAAGTTAAAACACAATAATTTAAATATGTTTAATTACCATTTTTACAAAAGTGATAAGTACAAAAAGGTCTTTAGTATCAAACTTAAGGATTATTTCATGCAAAGTTTCTAATAAAAACGTAAGAATATGAACAACAATTACGAAACATACCAAATCATCTTTTAAAACTTATATATATATATATATATATATATATATATATATATATATATATATATATATATATAACCATATATATATATATATATATATATATATATATATATATATATATATATATGTTTTGTTTACAAACTTGTCTTTTACATCAAAAATTTCACTTTATTCGTTTTTATCAAATGAATCACTTGTGATTTATTACTACTATGTGAAAACTCTTGTCATACTTTGCATGCACTAGATTTATACAAAGTATTTAGAAATTCCAAAGTATCATTCGTTGTTAAACCGTTTTAATGCATTTTAAAAACTTATGATTTATGCATTGTCAAAACTTTGTGAGAAACGATGATCTTTGCATACAAAACTATTACTTTAATACAGACTTAGTTGAGAATCCATGAGACATGTACATCTTCAAACACTGCCTTTTTGATAAAAGGTATCGCTACAAGTCCTGTCTATAACCAGAGTCTCCCGTTCGGAGAACGTGTCAAATGTGTATAGATCTATACGGGAAGTCATGATCCCGCGCCCTGACTGTTAGCTGCAGTCCGTCTTTTGGGGTGACAGTTGTCATAACGCTACGACGCCTGAAGAACGTCGCTACAGGCATATTATGTTTAGTATGGTTATAAAACTCATCGGATATACAATTATTATGGTATTATGCTTTTATGAACGAGTAACTATTAAAATTATTCTTCATCTAACAAGTGCGATCTTCGTATAGCTTTATTATATAAAACTATGCCACAACTTTTAAGCACATCGGTTGCTTGCGACTTTCGGTCTTAGAGACTGCCAGTTATGTTAGGAAAATAAGGGTTTTTCCTGCATCTAAAACAAACAACTAATAGGAAAATAAGGGATTTTCTTGGTGCAACTATTTACAACTTATAACACGAACATTCATATGCATTTCATACTTTTATAAGAAAATAAGGGTTTTTCTTGGAAAGCACAACAAATCATATCTCAACTACTAGGGAAAATATGGGATTTTCTGGATCTAATACATTCATTTTCAACCCAATGAATCATAACTCTTTTCATTTGAAAATACCGCGTTTTATGGAAAACATACATGAACTTTCGAATGACGTACATTTTCTCAAAACACTGCTTATGAACTCACCAACTTAATTGTTGACACTTTTTCTTTGAAATAACTTGTATTCTCAGGCAACCGCTAAGCAGGTTTGGAAATCACCTTTTGAGGATTAACGTGCTGACGTTAATTACTTCTTTTGAAAGATGTTTATGTATTTATCTTTTGAACATGTAACGAATACAATTATGTAAACATTTTGGAAACCTTAATATGTATGGTGGTGTGTACTTTCCTTTCTATTAAATGTTATGATACTGAATATGACGTCCTCCGCCCCCGAACGTTTCTGCCGTTCTGCTTGGGGGTGTGACAGATTGGTATCAGAGCATCTTTTACAGTGAATTAAGTATATAAAAACCATTTTTGGTATACAACTATAAACTCAACTGGGCAAAAACACTTTGAGAAGAGTCATACTTTTGAAATTAAATTTATTTAGTTTTAGTAAAGTAAGCATGCATTCATTTCGTACTAATAAGAGTTTCACATCGGACCATTTTAGAAGTATTATAAATAAGTTGTGCAGTGCAGGTACGCCTTGGGACATGTAATCGGAACTGGGAAGGATATAGCCTGATCAACTATATTTGTCCGAGAGCCGACTAACGTGTGCCGAGGAGTGTCTGCAGTGGACAACAAATTTAAAACTTACCAACAAACTATACAAAGAAAACTTTAACATACAAATTTAAAATCCTATAAGAGTATTTTGCGTTACAATAGAACCACACACTTAGATTCTTCATATGCTTCTTACCCTTATTCTCGCATAGGCATATCAGCTAGACTTCATCTCCACATAGACCCCTACTAACCTGACACCGAAGCCAATAGATGGATCAAGAAGGATCTAGAAGAAGATTTCGAAGAGTACCAATAGATGAAATACGAGGAAGAAGATTTCCGAGAAGGGACCAGATGGAGAAAGAAGTTCGGGAGATGCCATCAATAAACCTTACCCTATCAAGAGGAGTGTGAGAACCTCCACCTCTCATTTCAGGAAGCAACCTGCAATTAACTACCTAGCCACACATATAGACTGGAGAGGACAACCAATGATCCACAACCGACATAAACTCACTGCACCGAACTTCGGGCCATAGCACCCATAGACCAGCAAGCAGATCAAGAAAACAATACGGATCACCTACACCCCTTAGAAAAGGAGATAGTCGTTATAGGACAAAGAACCCTTACAGCTACAACCTGGACAATCATCACAGAACTGAGAACAGAGGAGGCCACTCGCGAAATAGAATCATGCCGACACATGAAGGTAATCAGCATACTGGTGCAACACTAGTTCTATAAATAGACCCTACAACATTTCAAATTGTGGGAACAGCCGCCGTGACAGCAGTCATGGCACACCTCGGCGCTAACAACACAAACAAAAGCGGGAACAGCGCCGAAAGTTCCAATCGTAATAACAACCAGGGACACCTCGAGTATGTTCCTGCAACGACGCCCCAAATCAAGGACCTACCAAAAGACAACAAATAGTGAAATTCCATACCACCACCATCCCTACTACCTCAGTGCCGACAAGACCATATGTTGGAAACCTGCCAAAATGCACCAAGTGTAGCTTTCATCACAAAGGGAAGTGCAGGGAAATGCACTGCAAGAACTATAATGAAAAGGGGCATACCACAAATTTATGTAGGGTGCCGGCTCAACAGACCGCCCAGAACACAAAAGCTGGGAGGAGTCGGACTTGCTATAGATGTGGAGAAGTAGGACATTTCCTAAAGGAGTTCCCAAAGACTAAAAACAAAGATGTCAGGAGCGTCGGAAGTGTTTTAGCAACAGAGCGTGGGAAAGAAGTAATAGACCCTGCTGAGATTCCGGTACGTTCATTCCCGATAGCACGTATGCATGGATACTATATAATAGCAACGCGAAGAGGAGTATTGTGAGTCGTAGATTTAATCAATTTCTCAACCAAAAACCTCAAAAACTTAAACGAAATATTTATAGTAGAATTGGAATAATCAAAAGCACTAGAGGCGTGTACATAGGGTGCACTCTAACACTAAATCAACCAATTCGTTCAAATCATCCTAACACCGGTCACAATAAAAATTTACAACATTTTCATTTTAACAACGTATTAGTTAGTTTCCTCACCATACCAATATCATATATTAAGAAAAGTCCATTTTCCTAAACCCATCGAGTAATAGAACCATCGTTGTCTATGGCGACAAACCGAACACAATCCCCCGACTCACCTTTTACAACAAGATCAGAAGTACGTACACAGGAGGTACCACGCCGTCCTAGCCCGTGTTGTGGATAAGAAACAAGAAGAGAAAGACATCATGGATGTTGAAAAAGCCCGTAACCTTCTCGATATATTCCGAGAAGATCTCCTGGGAATACCATCCGTACGACAACCCGATTTCAAAAATCAACCTAAGTGCAGTAGTTGTGGAAAAGGGTTGTTGTAAATGCCATCTCACCCAAGTTAATCACCCCACTCAAGTAGAGACTATGGACCCATACTAGTGAATCTATGATTACTAAGTGTATATATTGGAGCCCTATATAATTAAGATTCTACGGACTTAGGGTTGGTAATTTCGCTTTAAATCCTTTTCCTTGTTTGGATGTGGGTTTAGAATAGAATCACCGATTCGACTGTCTTTTCATTCTTAATTATATATGACTTATAAATACAAAGAGATGATAGATGAATCAGTTATGAGTCATACCATGAACTCCATGACAAGTTACCCAAGACAGCGGATGGACACGCTACCACTTGAGCGAGCGTAGACAAATCAAACAAACCCACACACTTTCTACCAACCAAGGCTACAAAGAAAAATAGAAAAGCTGATAGGAGCATATCACAAGAAGATTGAGAGACTGCATAGTATACCACTATCTATCATTTTGGATAAGAGACAGGCGATTCGCCTCGTGTTTTCAATAGTCATTAAAGAAGTCCTTAATATCACCATCAAACTAACAGACAAAACAGAAGAACCATTCATCTAATCCTTATACAACAACTATTACATTAACATCAAAGTCGTGTCATTCGAAGCTCTCAACAGAAGCAAGTGTAGATCACCTCTGTGTTGGGCTGAGGTAGGTAATACGCAACTCGCTAAGGGACAAGTTCCTAACAACACTCTCACCAGCCCCCAGATCATACGAGAAACTACAGAGAAGATTATTCAAACCCGTGAACGATTGAATGCATCCCAGGATCAGAAGAAGAGCTTATCTGATGAGATTCTTGTTATTCCACTAGATGAAATTGAAATCAACGGGAGTCTAAACTTCATCTAAGAACCGGTGGAAATCATGGATCAGAAGGTCAAAAGGACAAAACAAAGTCGCATGCCCATAGTGAAGGCTCGTTGGAACGCCAAGCGAGGACCGAAATTCACTATGAAATGCGAGAAAAAAAACCCCCCAATTGTTTAGTGATATCCCGTCTACAAGTTGAATTTCGGGGCGAAATTCTTTTAACGGGGGGAGAATGTAACAATTGGTAAAAATAGGAACGATCGTACGATGCTATGTTTTGATTATTAAGCAATATGAGTATTTCATCAAGAATGGTTGAAGGAATTTAACCTCTTTTATTTAAATAAGTTATTGTGAAATATAAAACAAGTAGCTATTGATAAGTTTCGTTATGATGTATGGCTACGAACCATCACCGGTTTGTGAAATTAACATATAACATCATTTGAACGCAACAAACTTAATTTTTGTAACAACATGTATCTAGTTGATCATTAAGTTAGGTTCTATGTAAAACGTGTGCTTAATAGTTGTGTAGGATCTAAATTCGACAAATATACGAACCAAAGTGACAAAACGTGTTTAACGATATGGTTAACCGGTTAAATGTCACGAAATTATACATTGGTCAATAAATTTTATATTTAAATAAACTAAAATATAAAATGAATTATTATAAGGTATAATTAAAATGTAGCCAAGTGTTTTTGAATAAAAAGAATAAAACATAAACATTAAAGTTCAAATACACAAAAACTACATTGTTATTTTATACTAAGTATACATGTATGTATTTGTACATATGTATTATTATCTAGTGAATGACTAGTTATGGGTCATTACCTAAAGTGATTTCATGTAAGGAATATGATTTCTAAATCAATTAAGATAAAAGAATTGGTGGAGATAAGTGCCAACTTAACTAATAAGTGCTTAATCACTTAAGACATTTTACTAAGAATGCTTCTTAATCCCTCTTCTAATTTTCAAGATTAAGACCTTCCCTCTCCTTACCTAGAACTCCTAACTAACTAAATATCTAGTAGTTAGTTAGTTAACTAACTCTATCTCTAAGCAACCACCCAAGCAAGTGGCTAGACAAGATCACATCACTTAAACTCACATCTCATCACAAGCTAGTCTAGGTTTTGTCCCCTTATCCTCTTCCACTCTTTCCTCCTTCATATCCACGAAATTTACTCTTCATTTTACCCTCATTTGACCAGCCAATACTCCATGGAATTACTCTCAACCTTCATCCCATTTTCAAGAACAAAAACTTCCTTCCAAAGCCATCAAAACCATGAACAAAAGGGTTGCTGTCCCTTTTGTGTTTCAGCCACCATTTCACCCATCTACACCTTCCTTTTTGCTTGATATTTTTACCACAAAATACCCCTGGAAGTTACTTGTTATGATACTCAAAATTATTGATTCAAAACAGTGAGTAAACTACCCTTTTTCTTGCTCTTTTGCTGTGAAATTTTCGTGACAGCAACATAGCCAAAAGAGTGGCTGTTTTGGAGCATCAAACCAACAACCAAAAGTTCATCTTCAACCTTCCATTCTTCAAGTATTCACATAAGGTGAGTTCATACCCCTACATTTTCATGTTTTATTCAAGTTTTAAGGGGGGGAATACAAGTTAGAACACTAAACATAACTTAAATTTATATGACAGCTTTCTACAGAAAAGTTGAGTCCTGTTCACGGACTGTTTTGACCATCTTAAACTTAATATCATTCAAAACTGTACAATATGAAAATAGTTCAAGTTTATACCTTTCTAATGACTACTCGCACGCGTTCATACGATTTTTCTACAATTTATGGCGATTTTTATAAAACTGCCTATCATTTTAGAAGTGATTTCGGACTAGTCTGTGAATATGTTCATTTTCACACTAGTTTGAGACCACTAAAAATCATAATAAAAATTGGGAACAAAGTAGACTCATTTTATAATCTCTCAGTGGTGACGGATTCAGTTTTTGACTTACGATGATTTTTCTATGAGTTTTCTAAAAACAGGGACAGTAAAGGGTAAAACTGTCAAAAGTGTTTTATAGATTTATTAACACCTTCTAACATTTTTGAGCAATGTTTATACATTAAGGAAGTTAAAACACAATAATTTAAATATGTTTAATTACCATTTTTACAAAAGTGATAAGTACAAAAAGGTCTTTAGTATCAAACTTAAGGATTATTTCATGCAAAGTTTCTAATAAAAACGTAAGAATATGAACAACAATTACGAAACATACCAAATCATCTTTTAAAACTTATACATATATATATATATATATATATATATATATATATATATATATATATATATATATATATATAACCATATACATATATATGTTTTGTTTACAAACTTGTCTTTTACATCAAAAATTTCACTTTATTCGTTTTTATCAAATGAATCACTTGTGATTTATTACTACTATGTGAAAACTCTTGTCATACTTTGCATGCACTAGATTTATACAAAGTATTTAGAAATTCCAAAGTATCATTCGTTGTTAAACCGTTTTAATGCATTTTAAAAACTTATGATTTATGCATTGTCAAAACTTTGTGAGAAACGATGATCTTTGCATACAAAACTATTACTTTAATACAGACTTAGTTGAGAATCCATGAGACATGTACATCTTCAAACACTGCCTTTTTGATAAAAGGTATCGCTACAAGTCCTGTCTATAACCAGAGTCTCCCGTTCGGAGAACGTGTCAAATGTGTATAGATCTATACGGGAAGTCATGATCCCGCGCCCTGACTGTTAGCTGCAGTCCGTCTTTTGGGGTGACAGTTGTCATAACGCTACGACGCCTGAAGAACGTCGCTACAGGCATATTATGTTTAGTATGGTTATAAAACTCATCGGATATACAATTATTATGGTATTATGCTTTTATGAACGAGTAACTATTAAAATTATTCTTCATCTAACATGTGCGATCTTCGTATAGCTTTATTATATAAAACTATGCCACAACTTTTAAGCACATCGGTTGCTTTTGATTTTCGGTCTTAGAGACTGCCAGTTATGTTAGGAAAATAAGGGTTTTTCCTGCATCTAAAACAAACAACTAATAGGAAAATAAGGGATTTTCTTGGTGCAACTATTTACAACTTATAACACGAACATTCATATGCATTTGATACTTTTATAAGAAAATAAGGGTTTTTCTTGGAAAGCACAACAAATCATATCTCAACTATTAGGGAAAATATGGGATTTTCTGGATCTAATACATTCATTTTCAACCCAATGAATCATAACTCTTTTCATTTGAAAATACCGCGTTTTATGGAAAACATACATGAACTTTCGAATGACGTACATTTTCTCAAAACACTGCTTATGAACTCACCAACTTAATTGTTGACACTTTTTCTTTGAAATAACTTGTATTCTCAGGCAACCGCTAAGCAGGTTTGGAAATCACCTTTTGAGGATTAACGTGCTGACGTTAATTACTTCTTTTGAAAGATGTTTATGTATTTATCTTTTGAACATGTAACGAATACAATTATGTAAACATTTTGGAAACCTTAATATGTATGGTGGTGTGTACTTTCCTTTCTATTAAATGTTATGATACTGAATATGACGTCCTCCGCCCCCGAACGTTTCTGCCGTTCTGGCTTGGGGGTGTGACAGATTGGTATCAGAGCATCTTTTACAGTGAATTAAGTATATAAAAACCATTTTTGGTATACAACTATAAACTCAACTGGGCAAAAACACTTTGAGAAGAGTCATACTTTTGAAATTAAATTTATTTAGTTTTAGTAAAGTAAGCATGCATTCATTTCGTACTAATAAGAGTTTCACATCGGACCATTTTAGAAGTATTATAAATAAGTTGTGCAGTGCAGGTACACCTTGGGACATGTAATCGGAACTGGGAAGGATATAGCCTGATCAACTATATTTGTCCGAGAGCCGACTAACGTGTGCCGAGGAGTGTCTGCAGTGGACAACAAATTTAAAACTTACCAACAAACTATACAAAGAAAACTTTAACATACAAATTTAAAATCCTATAAGAGTATTTTGCGTTACAATAGAACCACACACTTAGATTCTTCATATGCTTCTTACCCCTATTCTCGCATAGGCATATCAGCTAGACTTCATCTCCACATAGACCCCTACTAACCTGACACCGAAGCCAATAGATGGATCAAGAAGGATCTAGAAGAAGATTTCGAAGAGTACCAATAGATGAAATACGAGGAAGAAGATTTCCGAGAAGGGACCAGATGGAGAAAGAAGTTCGGGAGATGCCATCAATAAACCTTACCCTATCAAGAGGAGTGTGAGAACCTCCACCTCTCATTTCAGGAAGCAACCTGCAATTAACTACCTAGCCACACATATAGACTGGAGAGGACAACCAATGATCCACAACCGACATAAACTCACTGCACCGAACTTCGGGCCATAGCACCCATAGACCGGCAAGCAGATCAAGAAAACAATACGGATCACCTACACCCCTTAGAAAAGGAGATAGTCGTTATAGGACAAAGAACCCTTACAGCTACAACCTGGACAGTCATCACAGAACTGAGAACAGAGGAGGCCACTCGCGAAATAGAATCATGCCGACACATGAAGGTAATCAGCATACTGGTGCAACACTAGTTCTATAAATAGACCCTACAACATTTCAAATTGTGGGAACAGCCGTCGTGACAGCAGTCATGGCACACCTCGGCGCTAACAACACAAACAAAAGCGGGAACAGCGCCGAAAGTTCCAATCGTAATAACAACCAGGGACACCTCGAGTATGTTCCTGCAACGACGCCCCAAATCAAGGACCTACCAAAAGACAACAAATAGTGAAATTCCATACCACCACCATCCCTACTACCTCAGTGCCGACAAGACCATATGTTGGAAACCTGCCAAAATGCACCAAGTGTAGCTTTCATCACAAAGGGAAGTGCAGGGAAATGCACTGCAAGAACTGTAATGAAAAGGGGCATACCACAAATTTATGTAGGGTGTCGGCTCAACAGACCGCCCAGAACACAAAAGCTGGGAGGAGTCGGACTTGCTATAGATGTGGAGAAGTAGGACATTTCCTAAAGGAGTTCCCGAAGACTAAAAACAAAGATGTCAGGAGCGTCGGAAGTGTTTTAGCAACAGAGCGTGGGAAAGAAGTAATAGACCCTGCTGAGATTCCGGTACGTTCATTCCCGATAGCACGTATGCATGGATACTATATAATAGCAACGCGAAGAGGAGTATTGTGAGTCGTAGATTTAATCAATTTCTCAACCAAAAACCTCAAAAACTTAAACGAAATATTTATAGTAGAATTGGAATAATCAAAAGCACTAGAGGCGTGTACATAGGGTGCACTCTAACACTAAATCAACCAATTCGTTCAAATCATCCTAACACCGGTCACAATAAAAATTTACAACATTTTCATTTTAACAACGTATTAGTTAGTTTCCTCACCATACCAATATCATAGATTAAGAAAAGTCCATTTTCCTAAACCCATCGAGTAATAGAACCCTCATTGTCTATGGCGACAAACCGAACACAATCCCCCGACTCACCTTTTACAACAAGATCAGAAGTACGTACACAGGAGGTACCACGCCGTCCTAGCCCGTGTTGTGGATAAGAAACAAGAAGAGAAAGACATCATGGATGTTGAAAAAGCCCGTAACCTTCTCGATATATTCCGAGAAGATCTCCTGGGAATACCATCCGTACGACAACCCGATTTCAAAAATCAACCTAAGTGCAGTAGTTGTGGAAAAGGGTTGTTGTAAATGCCATCTCACCCAAGTTAATCACCCCACTCAAGTAGAGACTATGGACCCATACTAGTGAATCTATGATTACTAAGTGTATATATTGGAGCCCTATATAATTAAGATTCTACGGACTTAGGGTTGGTAATTTCGCTTTAAATCCTTTTCCTTGTTTGGATGTGGGTTTAGAATAGAATCACCGATTCGACTGTCTTTTCATTCTTAATTATATATGACTTATAAATACAAAGAGATGATAGATGAATCAGTTATGAGTCATACCATGAACTCCATGACAAGTTACCCAAGACAGCGGATGGACACGCTACCACTTGAGCGAGCGTAGACAAATCAAACAAACCCACACACTTTCTACCAACCAAGGCTACAAAGAAAAATAGAAAAGCTGATAGGAGCATATCACAAGAAGATTGAGAGACTGCATAGTATACCACTATCTATCATTTTGGATAAGAGACAGGCGATTCGCCTCGTGTTTTCAATAGTCATTAAAGAAGTCCTTAATATCACCATCAAACTAACAGACAAAACGGAAGAACCATTCATCTAATCCTTATACAACAACTATTACATTAACATCAAAGTCGTGTCATTCGAAGCTCTCAACAGAAGCAAGTGTAGATCACCTCTGTGTTGGGCTGAGGTAGGTAATACGCAACTCGCTAAGGGACAAGTTCCTAACAACACTCTCACCAGCCCCCAGATCATACGAGAAACTACAGAGAAGATTATTCAAACCCGTGAACGATTGAATGCATCCCAGGATCAGAAGAAGAGCTTATCTGATGAGATTCTTGTTATTCCACTAGATGAAATTGAAATCAACGGGAGTCTAAACTTCATCTAAGAACCGGTGGAAATCATGGATCAGAAGGTCAAAAGGACAAAACAAAGTCGCATGCCCATAGTGAAGGCTCGTTGGAACGCCAAGCGAGGACCGAAATTCACTATGAAATGCGAGGAAAAAAAACCCCCCAATTGTTTAGTGATATCCCGTCTACAAGTTGAATTTCGGGGCGAAATTCTTTTAACGGGGGGAGAATGTAACAATTGGTAAAAATAGGAACGATCGTACGATGCTATGTTTTGATTATTAAGCAATATGAGTATTTCATCAAGAATGGTTGAAGGAATTTAACCTCTTTTATTTAAATAAGTTATTGTGAAATATAAAACAAGTAGCTATTGATAAGTTTCGTTATGATGTATGGCTACGAACCATCACCGGTTTGTGAAATTAACATATAACATCATTTGAACGCAACAAACTTAATTTTTGTAACAACATGTATCTAGTTGATCATTAAGTTAGGTTCTATGTAAAACGTGTGCTTAATAGTTGTGTAGGATCTAAATTCGACAAATATACGAACCAAAGTGACAAAACGTGTTTAACGATATGGTTAACCGGTTAAATGTCACGAAATTATACATTGGTCAATAAATTTTATATTTAAATAAACTAAAATATAAAATGAATTATTATAAGGTATAATTAAAATGTAGCCAAGTGTTTTTGAATAAAAAGAATAAAACATAAACATTAAAGTTCAAATACACAAAAACTACATTGTTATTTTATACTAAGTATACATGTATGTATTTGTACATATGTATTATTATCTAGTGAATGACTAGTTATGGGTCATTACCTAAAGTGATTTCATGTAAGGAATATGATTTCTAAATCAATTAAGATAAAAGAATTGGTGGAGATAAGTGCCAACTTAACTAATAAGTGCTTAATCACTTAAGACATTTAACTAAGAATGCTTCTTAATCCCTCTTCTAATTTTCAAGATTAAGACCTTCCCTCTCCTTACCTAGAACTCCTAACTAACTAAATATCTAGTAGTTAGTTAGTTAACTAACTCTATCTCTAAGCAACCACCCAAGCAAGTGGCTAGACAAGATCACATCACTTAAACTCACATCTCATCACAAGCTAGTCTAGGTTTTGTCCCCTTATCCTCTTCCACTCTTTCCTCCTTCATATCCACGAAATTTACTCTTCATTTTACCCTCATTTGACCAGCCAATACTCCATGGAATTACTCTCAACCTTCATCCCATTTTCAAGAACAAAAACTTCCTTCCAAAGCCATCAAAACCATGAACAAAAGGGTTGCTGTCCCTTTTGTGTTTCAGCCACCATTTCACCCATCTACACCTTCCTTTTTGCTTGATATTTTTACCACAAAATACCCCTGGAAGTTACTTGTTATGATACTCAAAATTATTGATTCAAAACAGTGAGTAAACTACCCTTTTTCTTGCTCTTTTGCTGTGAAATTTTCGTGACAGCAACATAGCCAAAAGAGTGGCTGTTTTGGAGCATCAAACCAACAACCAAAAGTTCATCTTCA
Organism: Lactuca sativa; assembly: GCF_002870075.4. Taxonomy (NCBI): domain Eukaryota; kingdom Viridiplantae; phylum Streptophyta; class Magnoliopsida; order Asterales; family Asteraceae; genus Lactuca; species Lactuca sativa. The sequence continues at coordinate 323,209,892 of NC_056626.2, read as the reverse complement.
ACCTTCCATTCTTCAAGTATTCACATAAGGTGAGTTCATACCCCTACCTTTTCATGTTTTATTCAAGTTTTAAGGGGGGGAATACAAGTTAGAACACTAAACATAACTTAAATTTATATGACAGCTTTCTACAGAAAAGTTGAGTCCTGTTCACGGACTGTTTTGACCATCTTAAACTTAATATCATTCAAAACTGTACAATATGCAAATAGTTCAAGTTTATACCTTTCTAATGACTACTCGCACGCGTTCATACGATTTTTCTACAATTTATGGCGATTTTTATAAAACTGCCTATCATTTCAGAAGTGATTTCGGACTAGTCTGTGAATATGTTCATTTTCACACTAGTTTGAGACCACTAAAAATCATAATAAAAATTGGGAACAAAGTAGACTCATTTTATAATCTCTCAGTGGTGACGGATTCAGTTTTTGACTTACGATGATTTTTCTATGAGTTTTCTAAAAACAGGGACAGTAAAGGGTAAAACTGTCAAAAGTGTTTTATAGATTTATTAACACCTTCTAACATTTTTGAGCAATGTTTATACATTAAGGAAGTTAAAACACAATAATTTAAATATGTTTAATTACCATTTTTACAAAAGTGATAAGTACAAAAAGGTCTTTAGTATCAAACTTAAGGATTATTTCATGCAAAGTTTCTAATAAAAACGTAAGAATATGAACAACAATTACGAAACATACCAAATCATCTTTTAAAACTTATACATATATATATATATATATATATATATATATATATATATATATATATATATATATATGTATGTATAACCATATACATATATATGTTTTGTTTACAAACTTGTCTTTTACATCAAAAATTTCACTTTATTCGTTTTTATCAAATGAATCACTTGTGATTTATTACTACTATGTGAAAACTCTTGTCATACTTTGCATGCACTAGATTTATACAAAGTATTTAGAAATTCCAAAGTATCATTCGTTGTTAAACCGTTTTAATGCATTTTAAAAACTTATGATTTATGCATTGTCAAAACTTTGTGAGAAACAATGATCTTTGCATACAAAACTATTACTTTAATACAGACTTAGTTGAGAATCCATGAGACATGTACATCTTCAAACACTGCCTTTTTGATAAAAGGTATCGCTACAAGTCCTGTCTATAACCAGAGTCTCCCGTTCAGAGAACGTGTCAAATGTGTATAGATCTATACGGGAAGTCATGATCCCGCGCCCTGACTGTTAGCTGCAGTCCGTCTTTTGGGGTGACAGTTGTCATAACGCTACGACGCCTGAAGAACGTCGCTACAGGCATATTATGTTTAGTATGGTTATAAAACTCATCGGATATACAATTATTATGGTATTATGCTTTTATGAACGAGTAACTATTAAAATTATTCTTCATCTAACAAGTGCGATCTTCGTATAGCTTTATTATATAAAACTATGCCACAACTTTTAAGCACATCGGTTGCTTGCGATTTTCGGTCTTAGAGACTGCCAGTTATGTTAGGAAAATAAGGGTTTTTCCTGCATCTAAAACAAACAACTAATAGGAAAATAAGGGATTTTCTTGGTGCAACTATTTACAACTTATAACACGAACATTCATATGCATTTGATACTTTTATAAGAAAATAAGGGTTTTTCTTG